>NC_056743.1:1160125637-1160425637 GCF_019279795.1 Protopterus annectens
CAGTGAAGAGTTACCGAATAGCTGGGTAACTACAGCAGAGCTAGTAAGAGAGATGGCTAGAAAGGTGCTTGGTGTGACATCTGGAAAGAGGAAGGAGGACAAGGAGACCTGGTGGTGGAATGAAGAAGTACAGGAGAGTATACAGAGAAAGAGGTTGGTGAAGAAGAAGTGGGATTGTCAAAGAGATGAAGAAAGTAGACAAGAGTATAAGGAGATGACGTGCATGGCAAAGAGAGAGGTGGCGAAGGCTAAGGATAAGGCGTATGAAGAGTTGTATAAAAGGTTGGACACTAATGAGGGAGAAAAGGACCTGTCTCAATTGGCTAGAAAGAGGGACTGAGCTAGTAAAGATGTGCAGCAGGTAAGGGTAATAAAGGATAATGAGGGAAACGTACTCACAAGTGAGGTGAGTGTGTTGAGCAGATGGAAAGAGTACTTTGAGGGATTGATGAATGAAGAGAATGAGAGGGAGAGAAGGTTGGATGATGTGCGGATAGTGAATCATGAAGTGCAGTGGATTAACAAGGAGGAAGTAAGGATAGCTATGACGAGGATGACGAACGGAAAGGCTATTGGTCCAGATAACATACCTGTGGAAGCATGGAGGTGCTTAGGTGAAATGGCAGTGGAGTTTTTAACTAGATTGTTTAATGAAATCTTGGAAAGTGAGAGGATGCCTGCGGAATGGAGAAAAAGTGTTTTGGTACCGATTTTTAAGAATAAGGGTGATGTGCAGAGCTGTAGTAACTACAGAGGGATTAAACTGATCAGTTACAGCATGAAGTTATGGGAAAGAGTAGTGGAAGCTAGGTTAAGGAGGGAGGTGATGATTAGTGATCAGCAGTATGGTTTCACACCAGGAAAGAGCACTACAGATGCGATGTTTGCTCTGAGAGTGTTGATGGCAAAGTACAGAGAAGGTCAGAAGGAGTTGCATTGTGTGTTTGTGGATTTAGAGAAAGCATATGACAGGGTGCATAGAGAGGAGTTGTGGTATTGCATGAGGAAGTCGGGAGTGTCAGAGAAGTATGTAAGAGTGGTACAGGATATGTACGAGGGTAGTGTGACAGTGGTGAGGTCTGCGGTGGGAGTGATGGATGCATTTAAGGTGGAAGTGGGATTACATCAAGGATCAGCTCTGAGCCCTTTCTTATTTGCAATGGTGATGGACAGGTTGACAGACACTGAGATCAGACAGGAGTCCCCATGGACTATGATGTTTGCAGATGACATTGTGATCTGTAGAGAGAGTAGGGAACAGGTGGAGGACGCTGGAGAGGTGGAGATGTGCTCTAGGGAGAAGAGGAAAGAAGGTCAGCAGGACTAAGACAGAATATATGTGTGTGAATGAGAGGGAGGATAGAGGAATGGTGGGGATGCAGGGAGTAGAGGTGGCGAAGGTGGATGTGTTTAAGTACTTGGGATCAACAGTTCAGAATAATGGTGAGTGTGGAAGAGAGGTGAAGAAGAGAGAACAGGCAGGATGCAGTGGGTGGAGAAGAGTGTCAGGAGTGATTTGTGTCAGACGAGTACCAGTAGGAGTGAAAGGGAAGGTCTACAAGATGGTAGTGAGACCAGCTATGTTATATGGGTTGGAGACAGTGGTATTGACAAAAAGGCAGGAGTCAGAACTTGACGTGTCAGAGTTGAAGATGTTAAGATTTGCACTGGGTGTGATGAGGATGGACAGGATTAGGAATAAGTTTATTAGAGGGTCAGCCCAGGTTGTAAGGTTTGGAGACAAAGCCAGAGAGGCAAGATTACATTGGCTTGGACATGTGCTGAGGAGGGATGCAGAGTATATTGGGAAAAAGATGCTAAGGATGAAGCTACCAGGTAGCAGGAAAAGAGGAAGGCCTAAGATAAGGTTTATGGATGTGGTTAGAGAGGACATGCAGTTGGTTGGTGTGACAGAGCAAGATGCAGAGGACAGGAAGAAATGGAAACAGTTGATCTGCTTTGGCGACCTCTAATGGGAGCAGCCAAAAGAAGAAGAAGAAGAAGAAGAAGTAAGTCAGCGATTTAAATTGTCAGCATTATGACTATTCGGTGTTGTCATCTTGGCATTGTAAAAGCTGGTCTACTGGTGTGCATATATCTATATATATATATATATATATATATATATATATATAGAGAGAGAGAGAGAGGGGGGGGGGTACTATGATGTAGCAGTTTTCCCAGCAATGAAGCAAGACAGAGGGAATGTATTCTTACATACTTTTACTGGAAAAACATGATTTCTACATTGCTTTAACAGAATATTACTATTATGCATTTTGCTGTCTAAACACTAACTCCCTCTGTTTGCTGAGTTAGGTAACAAAACCCATACATAGTCCATTTTACAGGTTCCACCAAACCTAAATTTGTCATTTTAATCTGAATTTAATAGTGTATAGTAGAGAATGACATTACTTTTACCACAGTCACTTGCTGAAGCATAGTGATCTAAACAATATGTATGCAAATGTTCAGCAGCTGAACTTCGTTATAAGCAGTAGTGTTGTTCTGGTCTAATGACAATAAATAATGCAATACAGTTACAGAAAGTAATCCCTCTGCTTAATAAAAAGGAGTCTCCAATGATGTATCAAATAAAAGTAAAAAATGAGGTTTCTTCTAGTAGCCTCATGTGAGACATCCTTCCCAGCTAAACATAAAACACAGAATGCAGCATGCTTTTCCAAGGTCTAATACATATGGTATTAGTCACTCAAAAGTCTCTACAAATATCTGTAAAACCTAGCGAGTGATTAATCCAGCCAACCCCAATACCCATTCCATAAATGGTAGAGCATAAGAATGCAGGGAATTCAGGGGCAAAAAACGAGATGCTGCTTTAAAGCAAATAATAAACCAAAAGAGAAGTTTTCAGTGTAGCCAAATAATCTGATTTCAGCACTGCATATCCAAAAAACAGAGTACATCACCTTACAGGAAACAACAGACACTATACTGCATCATTCCTGCAGCTTAAATGCTGTATTAGCAGGTGAAAGGTAGAATGCAGGTGTACTACTATAGCAAGGGAACCATAATATGACAAAAAGGTCTTTCCCATGGTAGTTAAACATTGCACATAAGTTATGACTGAAAGCAGGGTGGAATTGAGCTTACAGTATGATTCCACCTTCCTGTCAGCACATTCTGACATATATCTTCATAGACAGAACCCGTGTACAGCCAAAGGTACAAAAAGTACAACAGGTATGTTCCAACTATTAGGGTAGGAAACCAGGGATTAGTACATAACCATTAAATAACATAATCAAATAAAGCAAATGTGTTTTACCCCTATTATTCAGAGACACGTTCACAAGAAGTGACTACTACTGTCTGTCTCAGGTGTACTGTCCAGGTCTACTGTAGACTAACAGACACAGGTGACTATCTTTATATTAATAACTGTCATGAAAGTTTACATTTAGAGTAAGAGGAACTAGTTTAGTATGCCAACAGCTTACAACTAACAACAATCTGACCGGAACAAACTAAGCTCCGAATCTCAATGAAAGTGGGGTGAAATCTCACCAATCACCAAAAACGGAAAAAAATCATGACTTAGGCTGAACTCACTGTTTTGGTCTTGAGAAGACGTGTCTTTTCAGTGTGGAAGCTGTTTATTAAAAAAACTGCATGTTGATGTCAGTTATGTCAAATCACCTTTCATTATTTTAGAGCTGGCTGCTGAAAAATAAAGTACAAACTCTCCAGACAGTTTCCCCTTTCTTTTTTCAGCAACTCGGATGAGTAACTTCTTCTTTGAAAGCCCTACACCATAACATCAAGTTGCTCAATAAAATGATTTCAAAAGTAATGAGTATGTGAGAACTTAAATCAATAGACTATGTTAGATAACTACATCCTGCTTAGAGAGTCTCAAAGGTCCTCAAAATTCCACAAATGTATGCACAGAAAGAGCATCATGTAACAGGAAGCTCAGGGAGGCATATGGAAATATGGTCCACTCTCAACATTTATTTAACATTACTCACTGCTCAGCTGACATCTTATATTTTATAATAGGGACTAACTGATATATGTCTAAACATGACAGCATTTAAAACATCTTTAATTTGTTCTTTTGCATGATTTTTTTTTATAAATTGCTGTTTTAATCCCACCTACAGTTTTCTTTATACAAACATCCAAAAAAATATATTTCAACATGAGAGTACTTAAAGGTAAATTTCAGAAAACTAGTGGTACTTTGCAAATAATTAATGAAGCCTTGTAAACATTCAATAGATCCAGTCCAAACAAAAAAGACGTCATCCATGAACCTAGCATAGTACAAAAGTGAACCATGATATGCATTCATTCCATTAAAAACATATTTAGATTTGCAGTGTGCTAGCATCACGTTTGTGTAACTGTTGGCACACATGGTGCTTATCACAAAACCTACATTCTGAATATAATACATTGCTTGTGAGAATCACATCTAATAAAAAACATATCTAGTACACTTGATCAGTGGTATAAACTGAATTATTACCTAAAAAAAAGTCTAATAAATTCTATTCTTGTCTCATTCAGGATAACAGCAAATAAGGACATCATAGTAACAAAAAAATAGACATCAGTATTATTGGTCTCAGCCCACTGAGACAAACTCATTAAAAAGTGCTTAGTGTCTCGAATAACAGAGTCAATTTTATCTACAACTCGATGAAGCTGTTTATCTACATAGATAGACAAGGGCTCCATAACCCACCCCTTCCCTGAAACTATGAGTCGCTTGGGGGATTATCCAATGATTTATGAATTTTAGGGAGCCCATATATTACCAGTATAAACAGATGCTCGATCACAAAATAATCATACAATTGCTTCTCAATGACCCCTTCCATCAGAAGATCATGAACACGGGTATGTACATTCACAATTATTCTATCGACCGCATTTACAAGCAACTAATTGATTCACATAAGGTCTTAAATTGTGCTTTACTCATATTATGGAAACCTTTCTTCATTTTCTTATTAAAAATCTCATAAATATTGTCTTCACAGATCTTACTAAACTTCTCTATTAGCGGAGGGTTAAGAGGTATATAACTACTGGGCTTTCTAAAAATCTGCCTAGAGGTGTTCATATCCCTATAAGTTTGTTTCAAAGTGATGTTACGAATAAATAACTTCAAATCCATCAAAACATCATGCAAGCTCGATCCCTTAGCCAGTCGGTGTAAATGACAAATCAAAGTTTAATACCTCCCATTGTTCAGCAGTTACTTCTACTGAAGAGATATTTATAATTAGGTCTTCAGGATTTTCCTCCGTACAGCAGGGCTCAACTCTAATTTACTGTCTAGAAGTAAACACTTGTCACTAGGTCTGCAACTGCTCCTCGATTGCCCTCTCATATCCTGTTTGACTGGTTCCAGCAGCTACAATTGTAAAAAAGGTTGCTGATTGGCTGATGCTGCAACCTCACCTTCCAGCTTTGAGCGTGGAATATTTAAAGTTCCAGTAAGATTCCGCACATCTGAAGTTTCTCTAATACTCATATCTGAAGGTGCATTACATTTAACAATATTCAGGCTATGATCACAATCAATTTCAGCCTTCAATAAATCTTTATCATTATAAGACAGTACTTCTCTAGTCTCATGGGCCATCAACTGTTCATCTGAAGCATTTGAGATGGGTTCAGCTTTCCACTCAGACCCCTTTGCATTGTTAGCTTTTGGTCATGAAAAATCCATCCCTTCTTGAAATCTGACATATCCCACTTCAGCTTCCTCCTTTTAATTTCCATTAAACTCTTTTCATAAGCCCCAATGTCTATAAATAAATCATCAAGTTTCTGAGAATATAGAGGTAAATCCAAAAGGCTATTCATCTTATCTATGTCTCATGAGATCTCAGCAGCTAGTGAAGTTTCTACTGGATCAAAAAACTTAGGTAACAATTCAATGTATTTAAAACTCATCTCAAGGCTGAGGTTCTGCCAGTGTCTTAATAAATCAGGAAATACATTCCTATATGTTGGCATTTTGCACACACACACACACACACACACACACACACACATATATATATATATATATATATATATATATATATAAATGAGAGAGAGAGAGAGAGACCCCTCGGAATGACTTTCTGTATTAGGCAGGCTTTGAAGTGTACCCTCTGCCACTGAAGTCTCTTGTACTTATAAATATTATTTTTACACTTCTCTGCATTGCTGGCTCTTCTTTTTGGTTGTGTAGTTACGTGTTCTTCACTGAGTTGGCTGCTTGCTCCTCTGTTTGGTTTGTGTTCTAATTCTTCTGAAATGTTGATATGGTAGAATACGTAAAGGGCACTAACTCTGTGTTTTTAGCACAGTCTATAAAAACACCTTGACCTTAAAGTAATGGATAACCTAGTATGTCAGAGCTAATCTCAAGCAAAGCAGAGCCTTGATAGGGGCAAAGGCAATTCCTTGGTCAAAAGTGCATTTTAATTTTCTGTAAATATGTAGTCAACATGTTTACAGTGAATTATTCAGCAGACAAACTTCTAATTTCTCTTGCTAGATCCTGTTATCTCTGACCTAGCCAGTCCTTCAAAACATTTTGTACTAATAGAATGTCTGGCATTTTTCATAGGGTGAATATACTTTGTTTTGCTTATTTATTCCCTTCTGCACTGTCACACTGCCAGCCCAGCTATCTGAAATTATGTAAAAATGTATATGTCATTTGTGAATATTAGTATGATACATAGAGGAGCCTGCATGTCCTCCCTGTGGTCATGTGGGTTTCCTCCGGGTGCTCCGGTTTCCTCCCACATCCCAAAGACATACTGTAGGTGGATTGGACACTCTAAATTGGCCCTAAGTGTGAGTGTGTGCATGTGTGTGCCTTCTGTGGAAGGTTGGGCGCCGGGCTGGCAACTCGACACTGTAAAACTCCACTGCCAAACATGAGCGGACAGGTGATCTGCTGTGGCGACCCCTAACAGGGGAAAAGCCGAAAGAAGAAGTATGATTTACATAGAAGTGTGACAGAAGGAGATATTGCTAGCCCATCTATCTGGAATTTTATAAATAGTTATATGTCATTTGTGAATATCAGCATGATGCAATTGCTTGTATTATCACTATATTAGAACTGTATGTTATGTGCGTATCAAACTGCTACCACAGAAGTGTGTGCAAAGTACTGAGCTTAAAGGATTCAACCACAGCATGAGCTGTTGGAAGAGAACAGAAATGTGTCTAAATTATTGGAATTGTGTGAATGTATATATTTTAACAGTGAAAACTAGCACTTAGAGGGTTAACTTGAAAAATTCAGAGAAAATAGTTGAAATTATTATTTTTTTTTTTTTATAATTGCTGGGCCATAAACAAAAGACTTTATCTCTTAGTTTCAGTGCAGTAGCAGACACAATGTCTAGAGCTGGAAGTTGTTTGTATTGTCTTGAAACAGAAGTAATTACTAGGTTTGAGATATAGACATGTTTTATTGTTTTATGACTTCCAGGATCTGCAGAGATCTGAGAGATATGTATTTTTCACAGAGAAATGCTAAATTCTGTTAGTTTCTGACACAGGGGTGTTTAGCTTGGGAACTGAAGTCAGGTGACAAAAAGTGATGTCATCCAAGCTAACCCAGCAGTAATATTTGATATTAATTTAAGAATTTTCTGAGAGAGGGAGAGACTGGGCATTTTTTATTTTGTCTTTGACTAGGAAACATCCACTCATCACTACTTCTTCACTTGCCTTGCTGTAAGTAAGTTTCTAGGGCATATTAACTCTTTTAGATTCAGATAGGAATATAGTAAAGTATAGCTTACATGTTTTCTTTATTTGAGACCATTCTGCAATGTTGTTTTAAATATTTCCTGTGATTTTGAACTCTGATGTAACTGATCACTTACTACTCAGTATTGTCTTGTTCTTTTATTATTTTTTTGCTAAATATATGTAAACCTTTTGTGGCTGGTCTGTTTACAAATACTTAGGTACTTAGAGTACTTGCATATCTATATGGTGACACTGTACAGGCCACTCCTAAATATCCTGGCGCTTGGTCAAAACTATCATTTCGATTAATAGTAACATTACATAGTAGTATTGGACACCCTTTGTTAAGGGCCTTAAAGTAGCTGATAACAGTTGGCTGGTGGCAGTGAAAACTACCTGGGCAGAAGGAGGCATAGCTAGTAAACCTGTGCCAGCCTTTCCCATGTGCGTGTGTGTGTGTGTGTGTGTGTGTGTGTGTGTGTGTGTGTGTGTGTGTGTGTGTGTGTGTGTGTGTGTGTGTGTCTGTGAGTGTATAAATCAAATCTCAAAGTGTGTGGGACACGAAGCACTGGTTGGCTAGACAGGGTACTGCAGGTCTTAGCTTGGTCACTCGGCTGAGATCTCGACACTATAGCTGTGCCAGTGGGGAGTCTTATTGGTGATCTGGAGAAAGAAGGAGAAACCAGTCCCAGACTGACTGTGACCTATATGTGGTCTTAAGGGAAATTGCACTTTACTGTGTGTGTACTTGTCATCCTCCCATTGTATATGTCCCCCACTGTTGCCAGTGGTGAGGATTGAGGCTTCTTGATTACTGGGCTAGTGCTGGGGTGTCACATATAAAAAAGTGGGCAGTGGTGGGATATCCACATCATATATTAATTTGCTTGTAGTGGTATGGATATTCAATTTCTGTAGCCTGTAAACAGTGGTCATTGAAGATGTTTGTACTCTCAATCGGCCACATAGTGAACATTCAAAGTTTCATATCACAATTGTTTTATTTATTTATTTATTTATTTTGTTTTGTTAGCTTAGGTAGTCAGGGAGAGCAGGCAAGCATGTCAGCAAAGGAGTATGCCGAGCTGACAAGGAGCCAGTCTGCTGAGATTTGCAAGGATAAAGGACTGCTGCATGCTAACCTGACTAAAGCAGAAGTGATTGCAGCTTTAGTCATAGCTGCATCACAGAAGAGCAACCAGAAGGACAATCAGACTGGCCTTGGAATGTACAACTCTCAGAAAATGGACAGTTCAACCTTTAAACAGAGGACTTAAAAATCCATCTGGAGTTAAAGAGACTTGAACTGGAGGCCAAGCATTTGGAAATAGAAGGAGCAGAGAGAGTGAGATGTCTGGAGGCTGAGGAAAATGAGAAACTGCTATGTCTGGAAGCTGAGGAGAATGAGAGGCAGATGCAACATGACAAGGAGATGCTGACTCTTTGCCAGGGTCATGGAGGTAATGGGGAATGGAGTAACTGAACCCCAGAAGCAACAATGGTCAGTATTTCTCCCATAATTTACAGAGGGGGATAATTTTGATAGTTTCATTCATATGTTTGAAAGATGCGTAAACAGTATAATGTTGACCAAGGGTTCTGGTTATGGTTCCTGACCTCCTTATACCATGGTAAAGCTGTAACTGCTATTTCTAAATTGTCTGATACTGATTGCTTAAATTACAATACTGTAAAAAAAATGTATTTTAGGATGTTTTAAGTTAACACCTGAAGCTTATAGGAAAAAGTTTTTTGAGCATAGACACAAGGCAGATGAAAGTGTGTGTGAATATGTTGCTGAACTAAGCACTTATTTTCATAGGTAGGTGAGTGGATATCAGGTAATCTCTTTTGAAGGGCTGGCAGACCTTTTGTTTAAGGAACAAACCCTTAGCACTTTGCCTGAGGACATGAGAATCTGGTTAGCTGATAGGAAATACAATACTGCAGATGAGTCCAGGGTTGGGAGGGTGGCCTAATGGTTAAGGTGTTTGCCTTACAAACACAAGGTGCAGAGTTTGAGTCTCACAAGGGATAATTGGCTAGGCTTAAAAATGGCTCGCAAGGGCAGTTATCTTAGTACTAACCTATGAACCTATGATGGGCAGCCCAGATCCCCCAACAGAGTCCACCAGTAGCAGGAGAAGCCACTAGTACAGGTACATGTCCAGGACCAATGTTTAAATGTTTTAAATGCAAACAGAGAGGCCATGTAGCATATAGATGTCCAAGGAGGGAAGTTGGGGAACAAAAGGTGGGAGAGTCAGTAAGTGGGAATGACAAAATGCCAGCAGTAAGTTGTCTCGAGACAACAAGGGTACCAAACTACCACAATAAGTTATATCCTAGCTTAGTAAATGGGAAAGAAGCCATTGCTAGAAGCAACATAGTCTCTGACATAACCATTGCAAAGCTTGCAATGGTTAAAGAGGAGCACTACTTGTGTGGGCAGTCTACTCCAGTCAGAGCTTTAGGAGGGACCCCATTCCAAATACCTTTGTCTAGGGTCCACCTTGACTAGGAGGGTGGAAAAGGAAGCCAGCAAGTAGGTGTGTTTGAGGACATCCATGCAGATGTCCTGATAGGGAATGATTTTGATAATCCAGTACCATGTGTGCATGCAGTTACATGCAGTCAGGCTTGAAGACAAGCATGTTGACCTGGTAGCCTGGGGGGAGACCCAGACAGACCACACACTTGCAGCCAGGACTGGTGAGGTGGTTACTTCAGGGAGGGAGCTACCCTGTAGCAGTGAGACTGAAGGTGAGCCACAGCTGCTTGTGGGTACTGATGTTCCCTTGGACAGAGTTACTGCAAGGGCAGAGGTGAATGGTAGTAACCAGGCTGACATTGAGGCATCGCTATCAGAGAATACCAGATTTCCTGTGGAAGGGGAGCTAGGAATGATTACAAAGAGAGAGCTGAAACAGGCTCAGCTCTCAGATCGTGCATTACAAGGCCTGAGACAGGTAGCTAGTAAGGCACCTGATTTTTAAGGGAAGGGGTAGTCTGTATACTGGGACAAAAGGTTATTGTATAAACAGTGGTGCCCTGAGGGAGGGCTAGAGGTGAGAGAATACAGCAGTTGGTAGTGCCCAGAGCCTACCATCTGACACTTCTAGCCATAGCCCAAGATATTCCCTTTGCAAGTCATATGGGCATAAAACATACTAAGAGACATATTATGCATAACGTTAATTGGCCTGGGAGTTCCAGAGATGTAACAGGGTAGTGCAGGACCTGTTAGCAGTGCCAAAAAGTAGGTAAGACAGGAGACAAGGTGAAAGCTCTTTTGATGCCTTTCCCTGTGATGGAAAAGCCATTTCAGAGGGTAGCTATGGATATTGTTGGACCTCTGAGTACCCCAAGTTCCACAGGGAAGAAGTATATCCTAGTGGTAGTACATTATGCTACCAGATACCTTGAGGCAGTGGCTCTGTCCTCCATCGAAGCAAAAAAGGTGGCAAATGCTTTGTTAGAGATCTTCAGCAGGGTAGGCTTCCCAAAATAAATACTGACTGATAGAGGTGAAAATTTTGTAACAGACCTGCTGGCTTGTCTGTGGAAGCACTGTGGGGTGAAACACCTAAATACCACCCCCTACCACCCCAGACTAATGGTCTTGTTGAGAGGTTAAGCTCTACCCTCAAGACCATGTTATGGGCATTTGCAGACCAGTTCAAGAAGGAGTGGGACAAATATTTTCCCCATCTGTTAATTGCTTACAGGGAGATGCCCAAGGAATCCACAGGTTTTTCACTCTTTGAGTTGCAGTATGGGCATAGGGTGAGGGGACCTCTAGATTTGATTTGAGATGAGTGGGAGGGTGAGTGTAAATCCCACAAGGACTCTGTTGTGGCATATCTCCTAAACCTCAAGACAAGGCTCAAGGAACTCATGGGCTTGGCCTAGGAGAACCCGGCAGAAGCCCATCAGCAGAAAAGAGTCTGGTATGACAGGAATGCTCAAACTTGAGAGTATGCTGTAGGGCAGCAAGTTATGGTTCTCATTTCTTTCAGACACAACAAGCTTCAGGCAGCTTGAGAGGGGCCCTTCAAGGTAGTAAGGAAGGTCAGTGATGTTAATTACATGGTAGAACTGCTAGGCAGGAGGCAGGGACATAAATTGTACCATGTTAACATGATGAAACCTTAAAATGATAGGGTGGCCCTGGTGCTAAGTATTTGTTGTACAAGGCAGGAGGAGTCTGAGGGGGATTTATGGCTGCAAGGAGCCAGCCCCAGATAGGCTCACCATCTCATGCAACATTTCTCAAGGGTCACTTGAAAAACTAGCTTGAGTTTTCAGGGGGGAAGAAATGTCACACTGCCAGCCCAGATATCTGAAATTTTGTAAAAAATGATATGTCATTTGTGAATATTAATATGATTTATATAGAAGTGTGATAGAAGGAGATATTGCCAGCCCATCTATCTGGAGTTTTGTAAATAGTTATTTGCCATTTGTGAATATCAGCATAATGCAATTGCTTGTGTTATCACTATATTAGAACTGTATGTTATGTGTGTATAAAACTGCTACCACAGAAGTGTATGTAAAGTACTGAGCTTAAAGGATGTAACCATAGCCTGCCCTGCTGGAAGAGAACAGAAATGCATATAAATTATTGTAATTGTGTGAGTGTATATATTTTAACAGTGGAAACTAGAACATAGAGGGTTAACTTGACAAATTCAGAGAAAATAGTTGAAATTAAATTGTTTTTTATAATTGTTGAGCCATAAACAAAATACTTTATCTCTTAGTTTCAGTGCAGTAGCAGACATAATGTCTAGAGCTGGAAGTTGTTTGTATTGTCTTGAAAGAGAAGTAATTACCAGGTTTGAGATGTAGAAATGTTTTATTGTTTTATGACTTCCAGGATCTACAATGATCTGAGAGATATGTATTTTTCACACAAAGATGCTAAATTCTGTTAGTTTCTAACAAAGGGGTGTTTAGCTTGAGAACTAAAGTCAGGTGACAAAAAGTGATGTCATCCAAGCTAACCCAGCAGTGATATTTGATATTAATTTAAAAACTTTCTGAAAGAGAGAGACTGAGCATTTTGTATTTTGTCTTTGACCAGGAAACATCAACACATCACTACTTCTGCACTTGCCTTGCTGTAAATAAGTTTTTAGGGTATAGTAACTCTTTTAGATTCAGATAGGAATATAGTAAAGCATTGCTTAGATGTTTTTTTTTATTTATTTGAGACTGTCCTGCAATGATGTTTTAAATATTTCCTGTGATTTTAAACTCTGATGAAATTGATTACTTAGTGAGTATTGTCTTGTTCTTTTATCATTTGTTATTTAATATATTTAAACCTTTTAATTGTGGCTGGTGTGTTAGAGTACTTGCATATTGATATGGTGACACTCTACAGGCCACTCCTAAATAGCCTGGTGCTTGGTCAAAACTACCATTTGGATTAATAGTCACATTACACGGAAGGATTGGACACCCTTTCTTAAGGGCCTTAAAGAAGCTGATAAGAGTTGGCTGGTGGCAGTGAAAACTACCATATAGTCTAGGCATAACGGGGCATAACTAGTAAACTTGTGCCAGCCTGTCCCAGGTGTGTTTGTGTGTATAAATCAAATCTCAAAGTGTGTATGTGTCAGCTACTTGGGCAGGGACACGAAGCAGTGGATGGACAGAGAGGGTACTGGAAGTCTTAACTCGACCACTTAGCTGACATCTCAACTCTATAGCTGTGCCAGCGGGAAGTCTTATTGGGGACCTGGAGAAAGAAGGAGAAACCAGCCCTAGACTGACTGTGTTCTCTGTGTGCTCTTAAGGGAAATTGCACTTTACTGTGTGTGTACTTGTCATCCTCCCAGTATGTACATCCCCCACTCTTGCCAGTGGTGAGTATTCCTTCAAAACTGTCTACTTATATTGGCTACAGCTGATGGACTGAGTACCCTTTCCTATATTCAAACCGATCTCCAGCTCTGTCCGTTTCTCGAAAATGTGTTCATCTTGGAAGAACCAATTCATATTTTCTGAGCTGTTGAAAAAATATTAATGTATTACACTGCTATTTATTTATTTTCAAAAATGATTTAACAGTGCTCACATTTCTACCAGATTCCTTATTGCACTAACTCTGTGATATTTCATCCCTTACAGACCACTACTTTTTTTAATTTGCATTTCTTTGCTTCCACACTCTACACATTTCATTCATTCTATGCACTGCTCAATGATAGGAATGTATCCTGCACATGTTCATGTGACATAATATCCTTTAGCCATTCCTTGTTAGCCATAATTGCAGATTGTTCAGATGTTAAGTGCTCACATTTGCATTGTGAAGTTCAAGCTTATCATGTTGATGTATAAAGATTTTAAGTCATCCTCAGAACACTAGGTTCTCTCCTGCCTAAAACATATGCCTCAGATGAATATGTTTGCCTTGTCAGTTGAAGGAATCCAATCAATAACCATTTTGTCTTGATGAATGCTCCATTGCTATCTAATTGATCACTTGGTTGTATGCATATGGTTTAATTACAATAACAGGCCCCTAAATCATCCATTAACAGTAAAGAGGAAAATGGCTGAAAATATGCCCCCTAGTTGATTGAGTCTCCACATTCCTATTACCTTTAAATACAGCCAGACTTTCCATGAACTGCTTGTCCTGGCACATTCTCATTATTTTAAATACAGCCAGACATTCAAGGAACTCTGATCCATGATAAGCAATTCAAGACAATTAAAATCTTGAAGAAGATATTTTCATTGCCTGGTAAACAACAAAATCACATATGCACTACCTCATGAAAGAAGTTGAAAAATACACCAGCAATATTTTTTACATTTAATCTTAATGGACTAAACACTTATAAATAGAAGCAAACATGAATACAACTTGAGGTTATTCAGGTAACTAATAACGATGATGCTCTAGAAATTATACTTGTAAAATCACTATTACGTTTCATCATATACAATTTTATATCATATTCACATACATATCATTACACTGTCTTGAATACTGTGTTACAACCTACATAGACTAAACATTTGCTGTCTGAGCTGAAGCACAAAGACCAAGAGCTCAGTAAATACCGCATGCCGAAATGAGCTTTCATTAAATAAGGTTGCTATGCCAGGGGTTTCCCTTGTCCAACAGATAATTGACCTTATAGCTAATTATATTGAGCTTGCCACCCCAGAGGGGAAAACAATTCAAAATCCAAATTAACTTGGTTTCAGTGCATGCTACTTTTGGTCTTCTTCCTTTGGGAATAAAGAACAGTTTCTGATACATTCTGATGCATTATGTGCCTCATGTTTAACCTGCCATTCTGTTTTCCTGGCCTGAGAGTAGTTGCCATAGTCTTTGCTATTGTTCCCAGTTTAACTGCATGTTTGTGGATCTGGGTTAATCTGATAAATACAACAATGCCTTTTAATGGAAAGACACAATCACAGGCATATCAAATAACCATAATAAATGGCGTGACATTTACCACTATTAATACATAATTTCGTATCTGAAAAAGAAGGCAGAATATGTTAGACAATTTACTTTTAGTCAAATGTAAATAAAAATAGCATTGAATGCACTTTTGCATTCATTTCCTACCAGATTAAACTGTTATCTATAAAGCTTAGTGAGAAAACTACACTGGTGTCTGAAGATCCTGTGTAGTACATGGGATCCACATATGTTCCTTCATGTGATGTAGCATGACATCAAGAAAATGGTAGCGTCCTTGAGATAGATACCTGGAATTCACCCACTGTGCCCCTCATTAGTCACTGGAAGGTCCCTGTAGCCAGTATTTTCAAAGTTACATATACACTGTTGCCCAAGTTGCAAGTCAAGCTCCATTCGAATAACCCACATGTATGGCCTAAACCTGGTCAGTGATATCATTAGGACTTGTTGGCAGGACAGATTTGTGTCCTAGAGACTCCCCCATCTGTGGAATAGACTCCCTCAACACGTCAAGCAGAATACCTCTTTACCCCTTTTTAAGAGCAACATGGATAACAGGATGGGAAACAGAAAATACATCCCTGGGATTCCACCCGTGTCCCTGCTGGACAGGGTCATCAGGTGCTGACTTGTCTAAACATAGCTTAAACTCTTGGCTAGGCTTATAAAGCCCTCAGGACCAATAGCCTACTAACTTCCTATGATCCTCTGAAGACTTTACAATAGTTTTAGCTATGGTTCTGTCATAAGGAAGACCGACCAAGTGCAGTTTCAGTTATAAATCTGTTTATCCTACCAACAGACTCTGATAAAGGAGATTAACAAAATCTGTATCTGGAGAGTAGTGACATTTTTTATCAGCACTCTACCTTTGTCATCAAGTGTTTGTCACCACCAGTGTCATCAGTCGCTGTAATTGAGTCCCCACTCCCACATATAAAGAAATAGCAAAGTTCACATAATGCAACACACAAAAATACATGCATATACTCCAGAAAAAAATACCACACACACACACACACACACACACACACACACACACACACACACACACACACACCATGTATTCATACCTGTCTCTGTGATGTCTGAATGTCCAAGATGTCTCCTTTTTTCCCAGCCTGGTAATGTATGGATGACTACATTCAGTCTTTAATGGCAGATATTAGGGGTTCATACTTTATATCATTAGTAAATGCATGGTAGTGCAAAAGCTGTTACATAAGCAAGTTTCCAATTTTGCAGGAGTAATATTTAAAATCCATCCCTGAATTAGTTCCTCCATTAATTGTTGCTTTTTCCTGATTTGTTGTGCCATTATGTTGAGAGGTATGCTTAGTGTTCCCTTTCCTCTCCCTCGTAAGTCAAGAGCTAATGTAGGTATTGAATAATGCCCAAGATCTTCATTATATGTTAACCCTCCAACTACATTAACTTATCATTTAGTATGCTGGGTTAATGTTGAGATGTTCTGCGCAAAGATGCAGGGCTTAGAGCTCTCCTTTGTAAGACTAATTTCCTCTTTTGGAGGTGAGAGGTTACATGGCTGGAATCTTATTTCGTGTCTTTAAGGCATGTTATTTATAGTATCCCTGTTCTCTAGTGGTTTCCCATGTCACATTTTTTTAATTATGTGTCTTTACATCTTTAAGGCATGCTATATGGATTACCCCTAGTATCTAGTGCCCCCCACCAACTCACGCCAACACAGTTCTCCCTGGTATATAGTAGTTCCTCCCTGATACCCATTATGTTTAAGGCCCTTAAGGCACAAGATAAAAGAGTTCTCCCTGGTGTCTTGTGGTTATTCCTGATCTCTGTTTTGTAAGCAGTTTATCTCTGATGGCTAGTGTCTCCCCATACAATGTCTTCAGTTTTATTTGTAGTGACTAGGGTTGCTCCAGAACCATGCCTTTTCAGGAGTTCCTAGTGGTTAGTGGCCCCTACCTAAATTTGCAGGTTTTGCTCATTAGTCTAGGAGTTTGTGGAAGTACGAAAGCCACTCCAACCCACACCCACACACACACATATTCTCACATACATTCCTTACACATGCATATGCACACTGACACAGGCACAAACAGACACACACTTATCTGATCTATCTCCTCACCACCACCCCCACTGAGACCTCCCAGTCAGTCACATAGTCAGATATACACTCACACATGCAACCCCTTTCATACACACACGTACATACCATAACACTGACAACTAAATTCCTCAGCACTTACCTCTACAGCAATGGATGAACACAGCCTTTTGGCTGCATTCATTACCATTAGTAGCCAGAAGCAGCCATGCTACTCTACATATACATAGCTAATTAGCATATGTCTCTTCCCTGGAATACCTTATTAGCATTTAGCATGGCTGTGGAAACAGCCCACCATGATGCTGCATGTCTTTGTACAAAACCACCTTGGTAGGGCTTTGTCTGAATACACAAAGGTTACTGCAAGATGTACATATCATGTACACCTTGCATTTTTTCTGAATTTGTGCTCAAGTCTTTTCCTAGATTATACAGATTTTTATTAGTTGAGCTGTCTCATCCATATCTTTCTTCTGCAGTTCTGAGGTTTTATATTGCTGGCAAATTTATGGTATTGTTTTTGCATTGTGATAAAAGCTATATTAATAACTATCTCAGCTTTATTGTATTGTCAGAAGGGACCTTAAATTTTAAAATCGATAGTAAATAGCATGGATTTTGAGATTTAGGGGCCCTTCTGACAATGTTGCCATTTTTCCAAATACTGTGTGTGTGTGTGTGTGTGTGTGTGTGTGTGTGTGTGTGTGTGTGTGTGTGTGTGTGTGTGTGTGTGTGTGTGTATCTGTGTGCATGTGTGTTTATGTGCGCACACCCGTCTGTGCACGTGTGTGCGTGTGTGCATCTGTGCATGTGTGTATTTTACTGTGTGTGTGTGGAAGAGTGAATGAGGAGCGATTCCTGTGCTATCATGATGCATGGGCTGATAGTGTTAACTACTACAAAAAAGTACTAATCTGCCTTTCCTGTAATGGCAATTTGAGAGACATGAAAATTAGCCAAAAACGTGGTCTTTCCTTATTGCAGTTAATGTGTCTCTGAATCACAGAATAAGGCATTGTGTAAACAGAGCCTTTTTACCACATGCCTTACCATGAGAGGTTAGGTTTTTTTTGAATTCCTGGTCTGGTCATACACTAAGCATGCAATTGCTACATCTCACTGAAGTGAGCTGAAAACAATAATCCAGACTAAAAAGAATGCAACAAAAATGGATGAATAGAATATATGGGCATGTTGGTGATAAATGGAATGTCTGGGTTCACAATGAAAAGTCAACACATAATCCACCAACAATGAACTGGATAAGTCAAACTCAGTCACACAAATTTCAGGTGACAATAAAAATAAAAATACTCCATGTAGGAGGTTAACCCTCAGCCCTCCCTTACTATTATATACTAATTCCATGATAGCACAACACAGGGAAAATAGAAACACCCTACACAGGTAAAAAATGGCTTTGATATGGCAGTACACTTGATTACTATAAAAACATTCATGGAGTGGTGCATTCAAAGAGTTGGGATAAGAGAAGCTGCAGTCAATGTGACACTTTTTGTTGAATAGTAAAGTTCATGAAATATCTTGTACTAGGATTAGAGTACACAGTTTTGTGACTCACTGCTTTGCCGCTGTTCCTGAAACTTTTTTATATATCTAGTACACATTTATGATCTTCTAAATACTAACAGTGAAAGTGCAAAGTTATAAATGTTCATTCTTAGCTTAGAATATCTTAGGGCATACACCACATTCCAAGGTGAGCAAACTCGGAGTTAATAAGTGTAAATTCCTACTGTGTGGGGAGCATAACACCCTACAGAAGAAGAAGTGAGTTCCTTTAGAACAAATCTATGCATTTATAACATACCTCTCAAATGTACAGATTTTCACAGAATGTCCAGATTTTTGGCTCATATTTTTGGTCTGTTCCTCATAAAATTTGTGTTTTTCTGACAAATTACTGGGATGATCTGATGATTGAAGTCACTAAATAATGACATACATTTGAGTTTCAGACTTCAAATTCTTCAGAAAATGTATGTTAAAACAAATCCTGTTACTCCAGCAGCTTTCTGAGTTTATAATAGTCTTCTTCTTTCGGCTTTTTCCTGGTTAGGGGTCGCCACAGCAAATCATCTGTCTGCTCATGATTGGCAGTGGAGTTTTACAGTGTCGAGTTGCCAGCCTGGCACCCAACCTTCCACATAAGGCACACACACACTCACACCTAGGGCCAATTTAGAGTGTCCAATCCACCTACTTCATGTCTTTGGGAGGAAACCAGACCACCCAGGGGAAACCCACACAACCACAGGGAGGACATGCAGACTCCGCACAGAAGGCACCCCAGTCAAGAATCGAACCAGAGAACCTCTTGCTGTGAGGCGACAACGCTAACCACTGCACCACTGTGGCTGACCTTCTAAGTTTATAAGAGTAATAGTTAAAATGTGTCCCTATTTTTTGGGTCTCTCTCCCCACATTTTGTCAGTCTTTGTCCAGATTTTTTGCACTGAGAGGATGAGAGGTATGATTTATAACAACATTATTATTTAAAAATATAACATCCAGCATATAATTTTTATAGCTGACCCCAACAGCCAGAAATAATAAACCTCAAAAAGTGATCAATCATTATGACATAAAGAAGAAATGAAGCATAAAACTTTGCTCAAGAAAACGTTACGGGTAAAAACAAATTAGAGAAAAAAACTTAACAATCTTCCAGAAACCTGAAAAACAAGGAAAAAAGACAAAATAAAATAAAGAGGCAAAGAAGCAAACTACAAAAGAGTACTTAAAAAATAACCTTAATAAGTAATTAAATAAACGCAATACACTGAAATATTAGCCACAATTAAGAAACAAATACTGCAATGCACTATGCAAAATCATGAGGTTAGCAGCAATGCATAACTTGGCAGATTCAGACATACATATAGGACTGGCAATTTACTCAGTCTGCTGGCACAGTTAGTGTGATATCTAAATGGATGCACAGTGAGCTAGAAATGAGCAACATAATGTTAATAAGATCCATGGCAAATGCAAAAGAGGATAGGTAACCTGGCAGAGTGATTTAGAAACATATAAAACTGGGCAACAATTTGCATTGGTCACTGAATTTGTGCACCCTCATCCTTGACGAACACAGTGACAGAGACAGAGAGACAGAAGACATGTTAAGATGTGAGAAATGCATCACAGAAGGAGCCAAACTTGCCTAATAAATTATCACCTCCACCACAGAGGTATAGTAAAATTCTATTTTGTAGACAGACACAACAAAGCAGCTTCTAAACATGTGTCATCATCACATGTAATCTCATGGCAAGCATGGAATATCAATCCCTATGGACACTAAGGTATGTGTAGCATCGGTTGTCAGTGCAATGGTGGACCTTCTTGTCGCCACCAGGGGACACAGTAGGCATATTGCAGGCATCCCATACAAATTACTGGCTCAAAAGTTACTTCTACTTTTTTAACGTTATGCTCCAGCATGTAGAGGAGAATATGCAGCACCCACGGATTTCAAAGGAGAGGAGCAGCATTATGTGGGCATTCTACAAAGTAACCATTTCTGTTAGGTTCAAAAGGCCACTGACAATGGATAACATCCACATAGCTACCGAGGCTGTCTCTGCTGCACATGGGCAATAGTATGTCAGCCAGAAAGTTTCCATTCCATCAACTGCCAGGTGGTCTGCAATGCACAGGGTATTATATAAAATGTAAACAAAACAAAACATGATGTACAACAAGAAATGTGTCAGTGAACCAACCAGTAAGTTCTCAAAATTTCACATCTGGCACAAGTCAGATTCTATACCAGTGATTTATACGGGGTTATATCCCACCGGGACATTATGGAATTTGCTGAGCACAGCTGAAATAACATAGAACTCCACACTGTTACAGGCCCCAAGTATCATGACAGATGAAGGCCTGCTTTTGCTGTCTAAGTTCCTCCACTGGCATGATGCAGTATACTCTAGAGACCTGTTGCAAATTATTTGCTGCCTGTGCAATGCATTACAACATGGTGGCATGCAGACAGCTACAGCACAGGCTTACCATTGGAAGATCAGTCAGATCAGAACCAGTAGCATATGAGGTGCTGGTTGAGAAGTCATTGGATCAACCAGCCACAAGGGATGTCCATCTGTAGCAAAGAATGCGAGGTGCATTACACACTGGCAAATAGGAGTTGTTTGGTCCACAACTATGGGCCAGAATAGACAGAACAAAAAGTAAAAGTGGTACATTCAATACTACACCCAGGCTGTGCTGCTCAGTGCATTGACTGGTCATATTGTTAATCATACCTTACCTAACTCATCCTAATTTATGAGATGGGCCACAGCACAGTTGTCATTATCCACACAGGGTCACAGAGACAGGGATCAGAAATGGGTAGGTTTTTGGAAAGGGAGGACTACGGATGTGGAAGGGAGTGTGTTACATGGCTGCATGTTTTGGGGGAAACTGGATATACTGTGCAGTGAGGGGATGGTGCTTTTAAGGGGTGACAGGTGGGCAGATGTTGTGGATAATTGTTCAGTGCTGATGCCAGGGGACACAACTGCTGCAAAAGTTGTTTTACTGGATTGTGGATATGGTTGTGGCAGATGACATGGGAGCTGAGATGGCAAAAACAGAGATGATGAAAATCCTCGACCATGGGTGCAGTCCACTGAGGAATGACACTAGCACCTAGTCCTGCTGGCAAAGACAGTGTCAAATTGCTTGTCGGTGACTGCCCAGCCATGTACTGTACATGACCACCATGTAGGTTACATCTGTGAGAAAGGTCACACTACGCCACATCAGTCTTTCCACTGTCAGGTGGTTTTGTGGATGTAACAGTACATGATCTTGATCTACATGACCTGTGGATGTATCTACATAGGACTCAGATGAATGTTATTAACAGTACTAGTGTTAGCCCTGACATGTGGAGGAATATGTCCCTGTGGTGTCAGTGAAAACACTCAGGCCCCTGTTCAGCATGCCATTCAGTTTACCCAGGCATTACACATTGTCACATATATAATCATGCAAGCCACATAGGGGTCAGAATGGAGAAATAATAAATCAGCAAGCAAAGGAAAGCAGTATTGCTGGAATTGAATTCATCCCTAAGTCTTGGTGAGTACCTTCATGATGTGGACCCTGTTTTTCTTAAAATCTCACCAAGATGACACTGATATATAGGTTGTATTTTATATAGCATATATCATGGACAGAAAATAAAAATAAAAAAGATAGCTGGGTGCACAAGACCCAGGATAAAAAAGTGCCCAATCCTGGTAGGTGCATTGGTGCCAGGAATGGAAAGAATGACAGTGTAGAATCCTCAAGACACAGAAACATTCCTACAATAGGGCTAGGCCAGGACCAGGGGGAAGGCGGCCCCGTGTTGTAGCAGGGAGTAGTAGTCCACAAAAATCACAAAATTTGATTGGTCAAAATAGAGCCATAAAGACAATAGAGTGGACTATTGAGGATAAGAAAGAAATTATGTATTGTTACTATTACACAAGAAAGCAAGAATTTCCAGACAGAAGATATACAAAAAGGTTAAGAGAGAAATTAGAGGAAAGAGAAATACTTGCACAAGAAAAGCTGTCAGAAGTTTCAAATAAAAAGTGTGTTTGTTAATATAACAAATTCATGAAAAACATTATATAGACCAAGAAACCTTGGGATATTTGGAAAAAAAAGTGACTGAGGGAGTGTGAAAATATAAAGAAAATCTAGAGATTTTTGAAAGGTATAAAAAAGAAATATGGACATGGGAAAGGAAGAGAGATCCCATTTGGTGTAGTATTTATGCAAAGGAAAAAGTAAGATTAATTAATACAAAAAAGCAGCCCCAAAGATATTTGAAGAGAAATATAGGCAAAAGTATCCAGATATGGAAAATTTCACTATACAAAAATAATATCACAAAGAGAGAATGCAGAGTAGAAGATTAGTAAAGTAGAAGTTAAAAATAGAAGTTAAAGTTATGGAATACCTGCAAAATGAAAGATTTAGTGTAGAAACTCTAACACAGGTTATATCATAGCATGATAGAACGGGTCCCCCAAGTAAAGAGAAACAGGAGAAGCAGGAGACATTTGAAGAAGAAATATGGACACGGGAAAGAGATTTAACATGGGGCAATATTTATGCAAAGAAGAAAGCAAAAATTAATCAATACAAAAAGAGCAGCACCAAAGATATTTGAGGAGAAACACAGAAAAAGGCATCTGGATATGTAAAATGTTATAATACAAAAAAAAAAAATAAGAAAACAAAGAAGAGTAGCAAAGAGGCTTTGTAATGGAGAACTTAAAGACATAGAAACTGAGGTTATGGATTACCTGCAAAGTGAAGGAATCGGTGTAGAAAATCTTACTTTGATAGTATCACAGCAGGATAGCGAATGGATCCACAAATTAAGGAGAAACCAGTGGAGTGAGAAACATCTGATCAGTTGCTATATGAGGATACTTCGAAGCCTTCCATAGGAAACCAGTACAAAAGTTCAGTTGGAGTTATACAGCAAGAGAGGGAACAGTAACTCTTGTCAACCCTGACACAGTTAATGTTGTGGAGTGATAGCCCAGTGGGTTCCCGTATGAAAGAGCAACAGACGACACAGGATGAAACTGAAGAGAACGTGGTACAGGAAGATCCTGTGAAACTTTCTATAAAATGCCTGCAGGAAATGGAGAACAAAGAATGTACCCACAGTTTAGAAGAAAATAATCTAAGGGAAGAGTTGCTTGATTTAGTAGAGATGGACAGACATATTAAGATAAATGAAAGAAACAGACTAAAGAAAGTCAATAAACCCCCCAAAATTAGAAGTTTGATAAAACAAATGAACACAGTAATTAGGACTGTTCATAGAGATTCATGCAATATAACAGAAGTAAATAGGATATATTACGGTGCAGCTAAATTAATAACAGATAAAGTCTTACCGCAAAAACACAGGACAGTAAGGGAAAGGAAGGGGAGAAATCAAATGCCATCATGGAAGTATCGACAGAGAAAACTATAAAGCAACTAAGACCATTGTTACAAGAGTATAGAAGAGGGAACAGATCAACAAAAATACTCAGAAAGATAGAAGTGATAAAAGCGATGTTTAGTATCAGAACAGATCATGATTTGTCATGCACTATCACAAGTAACAAACTAAAAATATCAGCTCAGGCTGAAAACTATAAAGATATTCAGATACATGTAAGGGAAAAATACAAAATAAGCAATGTATTGATGATCCCTAAAAGTTTTATAGAGAACTGGGAAACAAAGTAAAAGGAATTGAAACACCACCAAAAAAGAAGAAATAGATTCATTTTGGAGAAATGTTTATGAAGATCCTGTGGAACATAACAAAGGTGCTAAATGGATAGAAGAAGTAAAATAAATGGATAGAAGAAGTAAAAGAAAGAAGTTCAAATGTCCAGGATATGAAATGGGATGAAGTAATGGACACAGTTATTGAAGCAAAGTTAAGAAAAGCTCCTAAGTGGAAAACCCCAGGCCCAGATGCAGTGCCTACCTTCTGGCTAAAAGTATTATTTATTTATTTACATTTGTTTTCCAGGAGAGTCCACTGGGCCTAGGAGTGCCCATTTTCAGTGGAGGCCCAGGGAGAAAAGCTCCACATTTTACATATATATTAATGAGATAAAGTTACATAACAACTGCTAACAGATTCAAGTTACTAGTAAGCAACATTATACAAAATACAAAAATAATGATTTACATCCACGTACAATATATACATGCTGATATACAATTAGAATTAGGCTTTCTTTTCTTTAAATTTCATCTTTTAGCTGAGGATACATAAAACGGAGAGGGAGAAGAGTTAAATTAAGTGAAGACGGATAGATATTTCAAAGTGTTAAAGTTGTTAAAAGAGGTTTCTAGTTTCATGTCATGCTGGAAGAATTATTTGAGTATGTCGAGAGCCATAGTTTGGGGAGGTATTCTTGCAGAGACATCTTAAAACTTGTATGGCTAGAAGTGGTTCTGATTGTGGTGGGTAAGGAATTCCACACCTTGGCTATAGCAATGGAGTAAAGAGCTCGGTCAGCTGTAAGGTTGGGTAATTCTACCTTTAGAAGACATTTCTTTTCTGATCTGAGGTATCTAGCGGGGTTGTAGGGGAACATTAGTGAGGCTAGGGCTGGGCAATCTTCTGGTTTAGTTATGATTTTATGTGCAGTGGTGAGTTGTAGGTAAGTTAGGAAGTGAGTTAGTTCAAGCCAATTGAGTTTTGGAAGGGATATACAGTGATGGGAGGTATGTATGGCATTGTTGGCAAACTTTGCTACTTTATTGTAACAAGATTCGAGATTTTTTTTAGAAAGAATTGAATGCCTGTGAGCAATGGGGCACCATGTAGTAGAGATGGTAAAATAAAGGAGGAAGCTAGGTATTTTTTGGCTAAGTGCTTGAGGCATGTGTCTGTAAAGCAGACCTAACATTTGGTGGGTTTTCTGATGTCATTTAGAATATGAAGATCAAAGGAGAGATTTCCATCAATAGTAACTTCAAGGAGTTTAGTGTGGGGCATTACTTTGTTCTGTGACTGAATAGTAAATTCTGACCTGTTTGTAGGGGTGGATCTTTTAGGGGTGAATAGAAGGAGTTAGGTATTGTTAGCATTTAGGGTTAGGTGATTGTGTTCGTCCATGTTTCTGTGGATGAGAAGGCAATTTGAGTTAGTTTTTGGAGTTCACTGGTGGAGTAGACAAAGCAGATAATGGTGGAATCATCCGCATATTGAATAAGTGAGGTTTGGGATGGGGAAGAGTGGAAGTCATTTACAAATATGTTGAAAAGGAACGGCCCAAGTATAGAGCCTTGGGGAACTCCTGTTGATATCGGGAGAAAAGGTGAAAGGTACTGGTCCCATTTTGTTGCTTGTTGTCTATTTGTAAGGTAGTTAGAGAACCAATCTAAGGTAGGGGGTGAGATTCCTAGCTTAGATAATTTAGTGAGTAGTAGAGGATGTGAGATGGTATTAAATGCCTTTGATAGGTCGAGGAATAAAGAGGACACAATTTTCCCTGTGTCTCTTGCACAGTTCACAGTGTTCAAGAATGATATAAGGGCAGTGGTGGTACTGTGTCAAGGTCTGAAACCGTGTTGGGTAGGGGACAAGATTTTATTATCCAGGAGGTGCTTTAGGAGTTGATTTTGGACACAATTTTGGATAGAGGGGAAAGGATTGCCATTGGTCAGAAGTTGGTGGAATCTATGTTTTGGCCACCTTTATATAGTGGGAGACTATAAGCTTTTTTCCAGATAGTGGGTACTTGCTGTTAACATCTTTACATGAAGATTTAGGAATGAGTAAGGGATATTTGTATGCAAACTCCCGAGCAGACACAAACCTGGCAAACAACAGGAAAAACAATGCTCCTACTTAAGAGCGAACCTGCAAGGTATCCTAAAAATTATAGACCAATAGCTTGCCTTCCAAAGACATATCAACTATACACTGGAATTGATGCCGACAGAGTTTATAGTCACTTAGAAGAAAACTCAGTCATGGCAATAGAACAAAAGGGTAACAAAAGAAAGTCATGTGGACAAAGAATCATTTGTTTTTAAATAACGTCATAATGGAAACTGTAAAAAGGGGAAGAATCTAAGCATGGCATGGGTCTTGTCTTTCTGCTTTTCATGGTTAGGGGTCGCCACAGCGGAACTCCAGTCCACTAATGATTGGCAGTGGATTTTTATGGTGCCGAGTGGCCAACCCGACACCCAACCTTCAAAGAAGGCACACCCATTCACACATACACCTACCTGTATGTCTTTGTACATCACTCGACCACGGGGAAGACATGCAGACTCCACACAGAAGGCGCTCCAGCCGAGAATTGAACAGGAGAACCTCTTGCTGTGAGGTAACAATGCTAACTGCTGCACCACCGCTAAGCATGGCATGGGCAGACTTTAAAAAAATCATTTGACAGTATCCCACATTCATGGATAAAAGAGTGATTAAAAATCCATAAGGTACACACTGCACTGATCGATTACATTACAGTGACCATTAAAAAGTAGCAAACCACATTGCAGTTAAGCCAGGACAATAAACAAATTATTATTCCAGGGATAAAAATTCAAAGGGGGATATTCCAGAGTGACTCTCTGTCACCGCTGCTCTTTTGTCTTACCCTTAACCCATTAAGCTGTCTACTTAACAGATTAGATCATGGCTACAATTTAGCTCCCAGAAAACAACAAAGTGTAAAGACTTCTCTTCCTTTTGCAGATGATTTACAACTGTATATTTCATCATATGAGGAACTGAAAGCACAACTGCAAGTGGTCAAAACTTTTTCAGATGATATAAGAACCTTTAAAGCAGGAAAGCTGTCATACCAAGAAAACATCAGTTTTGGGCAGGAATGTGATATAAAAGAACTTAAGCAAGAGGGAGTGTATACATTTTGGGGAAGTGATGAAGGATCAACAATAAAACATGAACAAATGCAAAAAAAAGTTAGTAAGGAATATTTTACAAGACTAAAATTAATACTGAAAACAGTGTCAACATCTAGGAACAAAGTCCAAGCTACTAACCAATTTGCTTTTCCTGTCCTAACTTACAGTTTTGAAGTGACTGACTGGCTCCAAAAGGTGTTGAATAGATTGGGCAGGAAATGAAGAAAGATGCTTCATGCTCAAATGATTTATAAAAATCAGTGTATACCAAGACTATATATTCTCCATGCCTTTTTTTAAATATTTTTATTTGTTTTCATATATATATATATATATATATATATATATATATATATATATATAAGCTGAAAAACACTGGTAACATATACCACAAAGCATTATTTTATTTATTTAACATTTCTTGAACAGGAAAGTCCAACTAGGACAGAGCCTATTTTCAGTGGAAGCCCAGGGAGAAACACTCCAGATGCATGTCTTTGGAATATGGGAGGAAACCAGAGTAAAAAAACACAGCAGACCTGACCACACTGCAAAACTCATCCAGACAAGGTTTATAAGTAAACTAATGTAAATCAAATGGATAAAAACATAAAACATAAGCACTTTCATCTCACTGTTTGAAACTTCATCAGATAATCATGGAAGTATTTCCAGTTCCCTTTATACTATCCTAAACCAATCAGAATTGCTAAACACAGCGGTGTGTTAGTCAAGCCCCCAGCATAGCTTCCAAAGCCAAGTAGTTTTTTTAAAGGAAACTCTCAAGTTAAAAGACTTACAAGTTAAAAAATACACACTAACAAGTCTTAATAAGTAAGGCACATATACTAACAAATCAAACCAAATGTAACAACTCTTCATCTTTTAAAATACAAATTGTTTTAAATGAAATAAAATGCATGCTATCTATGACTTGAATAAGTCACAGTAGAATGCGGACCAACCCCAATTGGCAGTCTATGGGTTCCAATTGCTAAACAATCTTCCTGCTAACACCAGTGATGAAAATCTGTTCCACACCCAGCACCAGGATCACCTCTTATCTTCTTGTACTACTATATCTAATAGTAGTGGTGATTTTCTGGTATACAATTATTCAAATTATTTAATTGGTGGAAAAACTGCAGACCTTTTTGCTAGGGGTCTCACCTTTGTCCCAACGAAACATGTGGATACTGCACATGTGCTCAAGGATTTAAAACGCCATGTACTAATTTTAAGGTGATTTTCCAACATTCCAACATAACAACACCAATGGACCCCTTGCGACTTTTTAGTACTTATAACCCCCCTCTCTGTCCTACACTAGCGTTATATGAGAAATTGTGAGTTGGATATTAGGAATACTCTAGCCCAGCAAAGGCATTTGATAATATAGATAACCTCACAGGTGAAGAGAAAGCTAGACTATTATCATTAAGGAATAATACCAACATCAGGATAATTAAGCCAGATAAGGATGGAGGATTAGCAATTTTTAATAAAGGTGACTACAACTTAAAAATGAACCATCTTTTGAGTGACTGTACTTATAGGGAAGTATACCTTAATGAAAGAATGGGGCACACAGATGTATAAGGGGACAGGTACATGATCTGTTTATCGAGAAAACAAGTACAATTGATGAATATAACTACTTAAATATATCTGATCTGAAAACACCTTCAATTTTTGCAAGTTGCAGAAAAGTTTGAACAACCACCCATGTGCCCAGTAGTGGATATCCAGGGCTGTATTACCCACCCCTGTGCAAAGTACTTGGATACTAAGTTAAAATCTCTGGTTTTTGAAGAGCCTCAAATTTGCTGCATCTCCTGGGAATTTCTGCAGCAAATGAATAGTATTCCATTCATAGCATCCTACATACTTATAACCATATATGCTAAGGGCTTTTATTCTATTATACCCCATGAGTTGGGGGTTGTATGTTTTTTGTAAATATCTAGCTGAAAAAAGTCTGCACAAGATAAAATTAACTTTTATGAAAACTTGCTAAATATTGTATTAAAAATTATTTTTTAACATTTGACAAATTAATTTACCATTAATGTACAGAGTTGCCATAGGGTCTCCTTGTGGTTGTTTGTTTGTGAACATTGTAATGTTTTCTTCAGTTTGACAGCTCCAACCCTATTATCCAGAAAAAGGTTGTATGCTGCCAGGATGACTTCAAGAGAAGAGGATTTTTTTGGATGAATGCCAAATTTTGAAATCTATGTCTTCTAAAAGGGGTTATCCTACTGCCTTTATAGACAATGTAATGTATGAAGTGATGAATAAAAGGTAGATAAACTATTTTGCTCCCATTCTATCCCAAAAAAATGTCATCACACATTACAAGTTAGCTCCCAAGTTTTAGGGAAGCCATGGGGCGTCTAATGCTGACAATAACTTATATTGTTCTTTTATTACCGTGTTCTCATAAGACAGTCTGCTAATAAAAAACATACTTGAGAAGAACTGGATAATTCTACTTGATGAACATCCCCTAAAGGAAAATATTGGTGAAAACCCAAGAATTATATGTTGCAGGGGAACTAATCTCAAGGCATTGTTTGAAAAAACATCGAAACAGACTACTGTTAAGGGCATGAAAACTTGTGGGGGTTGCAGTTATTGTAAGTTGATCATCATTACACAACAACTATGGGCCAACCAACACTTAATTAACATTAACAGACTTGTATACTTGCAGCTCCACAGGGAAGGTATATTGTGCTACCTATAATTCATGCCCATGCTTTTATATTGGAAAAACTGAGAGAAAACTGTGCGAGACAATTTAGGAACACAGTTGTCTAGCTACTGTCGCTTGCAAGGAAGTGGTATGGGATTTTGCCTATGGTGATTTGAACATGGAGAAGGTCAAGTGCATCATCCTGTTTGACTAACCTTGAGGTATATTTATTTTTGATGTAAATCAAGACATCTTTAGTCTCTGTGTAGTAAATGGTTTAAATGTGTGGAAGACATTATAGCCTTGCACCACTGAATGCTCGCTGTGGCTTTAATACATATCTCAGTGACCGTACAGATTTCAGCATCTTCTAGGGTGAGGAGAGCATATAGGGAATGGTCTTGATTTGCTATTTTGGATGTATTGGCAGGTTGGCATTGCCTAAAAAAGGCCTATTGGGAAGGATAATGTTTTAGCTAATATTTGAAACCCTAGAGCAGAAAGAGGTACAGACCATCCCTGGCAAAGCAGCCTGGTATGATGAACATCTCCTTCCATGCTGACAAATATTGATTTGCCTTAGAATGACACCAGAAACTAAACCAATTATTAAAGTCAGTCATTGTCTGTTTGTATTGTGGCATAATCCTTGGAAAAGGTAGAATGCTGCTCAGTGCTAGGCTCATATACCAGCCTTAGACACATATTCTGAGAACCCAATAATATCTCTCTTAAGATAGTCTAGGGAGGTACATTTCATGTCATTTACACCCACATGGACTATAATAGAGACATACTGGTACTTGTGGTACTATGACCTGAGTGCGTATGTAATCTGATGGATCTCTGCTCATGGTAAGCAAAGGGCTGTGACCTCCTTACTAAACCTGCTGAGAGGGACACCAGTGTGTCTCACAGAGGGCATTTGTTATATGTACTTCATCTAGGAGGTCTTTGGGGTTTAGGAAGGTTACATTTAAGTGCCTCAGCATATGTGGGTCTATGTATCTCCTTTGTACTGTGTGTACTGCTGGCAACCTGACTGACATTGAGTGCTTTTATGTGACAGCTTTCCCTCCAATTACATTGTGTGAAAGCATCTCTCACACACCTTATCAGTTTGTTTTGAGAATTAGTTGGCTGTCAGTGAACATGAGGCCATTTCTACATTCCTTTACTTTGCCTTGTATATCCCTGAAAATACAAAAGTACCACTACTATCACTCCATGATATAATCTATGCATTTATCTGATCATAGACATGTCATGCAACTATCATCTATCTGTCATCTATGTATTTACTGACCTAGCCAGTCATCAAATAGCAGATCCCACCATGTATGCATGTATCTGTCCATATCACTCCAAGCATCCATCCATCTACCCATGCATGCATTCATCCAACCAAAAATGCATGCATTTTAGCTCTTTCTCAATGTATACATGCTTTTATTTTTTCCCACTAAATGCATGTTGCCATCTCTTATGTTGTAGCATTAATGTCTTGCTCTAAAGAATGTCAAATATTTAACTATTTTTCTGATGCATACCTTTGAGGTGTCTGAAAATCTGTATTGCATCTTTACCATGTTAAGCATATATATGTGCATGCTCACACACACATGCACACACACTTATATGCAAACATTTGCCAACAGTTTATCACTGACAAACTTCCTCTGCACTGCACTGCATGCTGCTATATTTTTATACAGATGGCACCACACACTTTGTGTCAGTGAATCCTTCCTCCTCTCTGCAAAATAAGACAGGTCAGCATCAGTTGTTTCATTACCATACCTAAGCCTTGTCTACATCATTATATCTGAGCCACTGCAGACTTTTTCCTTGCTTCTGATTGTCAGTAACCATTCTGGCTACCTTGTCTTCCAACTCCATCCACTGCAAATCATTCAGAGCTTCTCCTCTAGCTTATCCACTGTACTGTATGCAAACACATTGAATGTACTGTATTCTATTACTCCTGTCATATATCACTGGGCACCTTTTATAGCAACATATTTTTATTCCCTCAGCAGCGCACCATTATATGCTACTCTGTTTTTCTTTCTTTTTTATTTTTTTTACTTCAAGTATGCACCTCTTATTTATATGCTTTCAATATGGAATATTATCAGTTCTTTTTTAAATCTAAGATGAAGGCAACATCAGGTACTCCTTCCAGCTGCAAATCCTTGCTCATTTTGCCACAGAAAATTAAGGTATTTTATAAATGCCTTCATAGACACTCTTCTGTGATTCTAAACCTGTGGTCAGTGCATTCTGAAGGCTAAAAAAAACACAAAACCAGTGTAGGGGCAGTGCACAGAAGAGAGGTTCACAAGCTCTGGGAAACTTGGTAAAGAATTATTGGTTGGTGTATCAGGACTGTGGCCTGCAGCCAGTCCACACACATTTGTAGTTTACATATTATTGTATTAAGTAATGCTGCAGTTGATTGGAAACACATGTTCCACTGGAGTACACATGCATGAGAGACTCCCCAGTCATGTTTCTTTCTGAATCTCTCCATTTGAAGTGTTCCCATACCACCACTCCAATTAAAGCAGAATCCTGGCAATCAGAGTTGTTAGAATTCAGGCCATGTGTGAGCATTCTGAGGGGAATTCTACTTAAACCAAGACATAGATATGTTTAAAATGAGAGAGTGGAGATGGAGTAAGACAGAAAAAAAGAGACAGAAGAAAACAGTAGATGGGGGTTGAAAAGAATTAAACATCAGAGTGGGTGAAGTACAGAATATGCAGATTTACTGTAGCTAGAGTATACATGTTTGCTTATGTGTCAGAGCTTGTACGTAAACATGGGTGGGTGTACATGGCTATGTTCATGTGCTTCTGTGTATGAGTATATATATCTAAATAATGTAACATGACTTTTTAAATATGAAAGATCCACTCTTTAGCTAGACATTTCTATATTTGCTTTTGTGCCTAGCTCACTGACAGGACAGTTTACTGTACTTGTCAGTAGCTGAACCTGGACTAAAAGTGTAGACACTGATATTACCTTTATTCCACACCTAAATGTTATGTTAGATATCAGTCAATAGGATTATACAAGTCAGGAGCGTACATTCCCTGAACCCACAAGTAATGAAATGCACATTATCCAGTGACTTTACAATTGTTCGTCACCTGGGTACTAATCGCACGTACTCACCTAGGTACATTTCTCATACTCTAGGTAGTGCTCACATGCACTCACCTGAGTACTTCTCTCATACTCTGGGTAGTTCGCATATGCACTCACCTGGGTACTTCTCTCATACTCTGGGTAGTATTCACATGCACTCACCTAGGTGCTTCTCTCATACTCTAGTTAGTACTCACATGCAGTCACCTGAGTACTTCTCTCATACACTGGGTATTATTCACATACACTCACCCAGGTACTTCTCTCACACCCTGAGTAGTACTAACATGCACTCATCTGGGTATTTCTCTCATACCCTGGGTAGAACTCACATGCATTCACCTGGGTACCTCTCTCATCACCTGGGTAGTATTCACATGAACTCACCTGAGTACTTCTCTCATACTCTGGGTAGTACTCATATGCACTCATCTGGGTACTTCTCTCATACTCTGGATAGTATTCACATGCACTCACCTAGGTACTTCTCTCACACTCTAGGTAGTACTCACATGAAGTCACCTGAGTACTTTTCTCATACTCTGGGTAGTATTTACATGCGCTCACCTATGTACTTCTCTCATACTGTAGGAAGTACTCACATGCAATCACCTGAGTACTTCTCTCATACTCTGGGTAGTACTCATATGCACTCACCTGGGTAGTTCTATCATACTCTGGGTAGTATTCACATGCACTCACCTAGGTACTTCTCTCATACTCTGGGTATTACTGACATGCATTCACCTGGGTATTTCTCTCATACCCTGGGTAGTACTCACATGCACTCACCTGGGTACCTACCTCATCACCTGGGTAGTATTCACATAAACTCACCTGGGTATTTCTCTCATAACCTGACTTGTACTTACATGCACTCATCTGGATACTTCTCTCGTACCATGGATAGTATTCACATGCACTCACCAGGGAACTTCTGTCATTCCCTGGGTAGTACTCACATGCACTCACCTGGGTACTTCTCTCATACCCTCGGTAGTGCACACATATATTCAATTCATCTGGGTACTACTGTCAATAACCTGGGTAGTACTGACATGCACTTACCTGAATATTTGTCTCATGCCCTCTAAGTCTCATATCCAGTACGACAAAGCCACTCTAAGCTTTGTCATAATGTGTCGACCATATCAATCTTTTTATCCGCTCCTTCCCCAATGCCTGTCTCTGCATATGCATCATCGTTTCCCTCCATTTTCTTCTCCTTTTAGCTTCTACTTCTCCTTTTGCTTTTCATTGTACTAGACTTGTTATCTCAAACCACCTTCCAGCCCTACTTTCCATGCAGTGTACAATAAAATACACACTCCATGAAATTAATATTGTTCTATACTTCTGCTCTACTCCCAGAAGCATAGCTATGGTGGGGTGAAGAGGGTAGCTGCACCAGGCCCCTAGGGTGCACAATCGGCAGAGTTGTTTTTTTTTTTTTTTTTTGTCAGATCACATCAACATGAGGGTGGGAAACAGAGGACATGGTGCTCTTCCTTGGGATACAAGGAAGGAGTGCGAAATTTGAGAATGGGCCTTTACGTTGAGAAGCATTAGATCAGGTACCAGATGAGTCGGCTACAACTCTGTCTATCCCTCAGAGTCCTAGCTCTGCCTTCATCCCTCAATCTGCCTGCAGTCCATTGTCCTGCATAGCAATGTACACTAATCATTCTTCAGTTCACATCCCTTTACTTTGAAGCCTGATACGTTGCTGTGTTGTACTTATCTAGCAAAAGCTTTTCTTTTTTGGATCACTGGATTTTAAGTAAAGATATCTGTACACACATTGTGATTTTTTATCAACATTTCTTCTTCTGTAACTGAAAATAAAACACCTTTTTGTACTTTTTCTCTTTTTACTATATTATTGCAATTTCAAATGAAAAAATATGATGTCATGATGACTGGAGCTTTTCTCCCTCCAGGCCTCCACTGAAAGGAGACTTGTACCCAGTCTATCTTTCCTGGTTAACAAAATCAATAAAATAAACAAATAGTGAATTTTATGCATTACAAAATTAAAGAAAAGATAGGTCATCATTTATACTGTACTACAGCTACAGCTGATAGCATAAGACAGTCTCCATCTCATACCTAAATCGAGGGAGGAGCTATAACCACTCCCATGGCAGTCTGAATGGTTAGCATACACAGCACCAGAAAACAAGCTTCAATAATGCTAAAGTTACTCTGTAAAATATGAGCTGTTTAGTACAGCAATTGCTGTGTGTCTTTCCAGAGTAAAGAAAACATTTTGGCTTGGATTTCCAACCTGAGGGGTATCACATCTATGATATAGTGTGTAGAATTTTATATGCTGGAGAATCACCAGAGTGCACAGACATGCAAAGGTCCTCTTATGCATGACAAGGTGAAATTAAGTGAAATTAAATGAGATTATCACACTATGAGGTTATATATCCAACATACCTACAGTGTTCTCTCATTCTTTATATTTTACATACTTTTGTCCTATATTTTAATATGCTCTTTTTATGATGTTATTACATGTATTACAGCAGTGGGAATACTTATATCTTGCTACAAAAATGATGTCAGAATGACAATGGAATCTTAAATTTCCATTCATAAAAGAAAAAAAAAATAAAAGAAAAAAAATTTTGGTTTGCATTTGAAACAAAAGCCAGCTGTTGTAACTATGTTATTACAGCAATCCTAAATATGCAATAATGATTACAGTGAAAAGTTCCCCTTTCTGTGGAATTTGTATGTATAGTTAGTTGAGTCTAAGACAATAATGCCTGTCATTTCAGTAGTATCCTACACTACCTGTATTTACTAAAACTACTTGTATTATCAGGAAAAACTACCTGGGAGGAGCACATTATCATGAACACCAACCTTCACTTTCCGGCCTGCTTTTTCTCTCACCTCACCCACTCCTGACTCTTAATTTACTGGATTTTTTTTATTAAAATCCCTGGCATAACTATATTACTCTTAATTTACTATTTCTATTAAAATCCCTGGCATAATTATATTATTATCTCCTTCCCAATGTACAAATGCTCCCCATTTAAAAAGAATATTTCCTTTTACAGTCTAGCTTGCTTATTTCACTCTAAATCTGGCTGCAATCTTCCCCTGAAACTGAATTGTACTGATTGATTGTTTTTTGTACTATCCTCCATTCCAGGTGTAGCCCCACTCCATTCACCCTCACTGTGTTTGGGATCACTTTGCTCCTCTCCCACCCCACCCCCCCATATAATTTCCTTTATATTTAAACACCTGATCCTCCCACCCCTAAACCCCACCCCTTCCTGTATCCTGGCATAATCCTTTAACTTTCTCCTCCTGTACTTTTTTACATATCTGACTACCCTCCTAGGGTCCACCCACTATTGATTTCTTTCTCCAACTCCCCCTCCTGCACATATTACATACTTCCCTCCCTCTCACTTCTCTAAAAAACACCCTTCTATAGCATCTGATCTGCTACTACTCCAACCTAAAATACCTTCCCTCTTAATCATGTCTATCCCAATCCTCTCTACCCTGCTCCTGCCTCCACTATTCCTCTTACTCACTCTTACATCATTTTCCACACATTTATCTCCATTTCATAAAGATCCTACTTATCCCCACACTTACAGCTTCTCCTCTCCACAGCAGTCTATAGCTATATCTGCATCCATCTTTCCCATGAATACCCTACTTCCTAAAATAAAAATTACTCCCTCCCACTCCAGATCATCCAAAAGCAAGACCAATTACTTTATTTATTACCCACTAAAATTTAAACCCTACTATCACCCTGAAACCCTGCTACTATCAGGAGACATACATCCTAATCCAGGACCTATCCTTAACTCAGCTACCATTTTCAATACCTCTCCAAACACTGACCACTCATCCAGTCCAAACAAACAAATCCCCTTTTACTCAATCAGTACCTGAAGTTTTCTAACAAAGTAAGCCAACTTCATGCATGGATATCTAACCACACTCCAGATGTTATTGCCCTAACAGAAACTTGGCTAAAACCCCAAAAGCTAGATAAAGACATTCTCCCCCTAGATATAATATACTTGACTTAGATTGCCTAAACAAAAAAGGAGGTGGAGTTGCCATCATCTACTCCAATAACCTCACACTCTGTAATCCCATACAACCAATCCCATTATTTCCACCTGCAGAATTACTGACCGCTAACCTTAAACTCAACGACTACACCACCATCACAATAGCAGCCATCTACAGTCCACCAGGGGGATAACATTCCTTTGCTGGAAAACATTCTCTCATACCTTTCTCATCACATTCCCAATAAAACCATCCTCCTTGAGGATGTTAATATTAACTGGTTAACTCTCAGTAATCCTAACTCTCCACATCACATTAATCTATATGGCTTTACATAACTAATCTCTCAACCAACCCATACTAATAACTCACACACAATTAGCACCCTTATAGACTGGGTACTTGTCTTTAATCCATCCAAATACCATAACCCATAAACACTTCCAAACACTGAGTGATCACTCGCCAATAAAAGTGCTCAGATATACTCCCCATCTCTCTAAACCACACAGATATATCACCTGTCGCAAACTGTATAACTTCCACCCAGAAACTTTTAAAACCCTCCTCTCTAGAGTAAACTGGAATTCCTCACCCAGCTCCCACTTGATGAAGCAATCCAAGCCTTCAACTCGACCTTCCTTAGCATCCTAATCTTACTAGCTCTACTCTGTAAAGTACATATAACAGCTAACATATCTCCATGACTATCTAAAACTACTTGCATCCTTATAAAAAGTAGAGACAGGGCTTGGAAGAAATGGGTACAATCCAAGCTCCCTGTATATCTGCAAAGATATAAAGAACTCAGGAACCAGACAAAAAACTCATCAATAAAGACAAAAAAGACTTCAATCATAGTACCCCAACAGCATTAAAATCAGTTCCTCAAAAAACTGGAACGCTATAAACCAAATACTACACCCTGGTAGCCCTAGTTCCCCTAACCCATGCCCAGATGGGACACCTGAAGAAACAGCCAACACCTTTAATACCTATTTTATTGAATTAATATCTAAGCTATTTAACCCTAGCCCTAACTCTTCTAATACTAATCCTCCAAACTGTTCTGAACTGGCTCTAACTAACTCTGAATATACTTTTCCCCTAAATCCGTATCTACTAGCTACATCAGAACTTTACTCTCCAAGTTAAAGCCATGCTCTGTATCTGCTGACAACAGCACATCATCTTTTCTCCAGATAGCAGCTCACTCCCTTGCTCTACCTGTATCTGTCCTAATCAATCACTCCATCTCAGACTCTAAAGTTCCCTCTATCTGGAAACAATTCTACACACTGCCTATTCACAAAGGTGGTAACTCCTCAGATATCTCCAATTTCAGATCTACCGCTATCCTCTCCCCTCTCTCTAAAGTCTTGGAGAAATGTATACACAAACAAGTTATGCAATATCTAATACAGGAAAACCTGCTCACACCCACTCAGCATGGTTTGCAACCTAAACATAGCACTACCAAAGCTCTATTATCCTTCCTCAACACAATTTCTCTAGCCAGAGACAACCACAAACTTACCTCTTGCTTATTCTTAGACCTTTCAAAGGCTTTTGACACTGTCTCTCACCCTCGTCTGCTGGACAAACTGCCTAACCTTAACATCTCCTCTGATACTGTTGCATGGTTCTCCAGCTATCTCACTGAAAGACTGCAATCAGTGAGATGGCACTCTGCACTATCCTCTCCCCTCCCAGTAAGAATGGGTGTCCCCCAAGGATCCATTCTCAGACCACTACTTTTTAATATCTCCACCAGTCTACTCCATACTTCTTCCCTAGTCTAGTATGCTGATGACTCTACCATCATCACCATTGCCAACTCTCCCTCTGAACTCTTATCAGCTACCCAGACATCCATTAACTCAGTTAAACTTGGCTCTCCAATAACCAGTTCATCCTCAACTCTAAACAAAAAACTGTTAGTCTTTCTCCTCAAAACTGCTAACCATATTAAATCCACCTTCTGTATATTGTCTCTAAATAATACTCCCATTGAAGTGGAACCCAGCACAAACCTTCTTGGCATTACTATCAACAATTAACTAAAATTTGACCTACATGTAAATAATTGTATCAGAAAAACCCACCAGAAACTAGGGCTCCTGTACAGAAACAAAACGTTTCTCACCACTGAAGCCAAGATTACTCTCACTCATGCTTACCTCCTACCCAGCCTAATTTATAACTCCCAAACTCTCACAAATCTCAGCTCCAAAACCGGAGTCTACTTAAAACAAGGTAGCTAGATTTGCAGCCCAACAAACTTACAAATCCCATCACTGTCTCTCCCTAAATTACCTAAACTGGCTTGAACTACCCCACTTGCTTCTCCTGTCTCAGCTCCACATCATCCACTCTATCCTATTCCAGCCTTCCTACTGTCCAGCTCTATCCTCCCTCATCTCACACTATTCTCCTACTAGTGGTCTATATTACATAATCGAAATTCCATAACTTCAACTGACATATGTACAAACACATATGTCCAAAGTTACGGAACTTTGAGTATGCATAAAAAAATTTAAAAAAAGGAAAAAGAAAATAAAATGGTATATGCAGTGTGGCAAGCCCCTCTGCACCCCCCACACCCCCCACTCTTTAAATATACCAACTCCGAGGTCATGCTACAGTGCAGTAAAGGAAATGTTCCTTTTACTGCACTGTAGCTCAACCTTGGAGTTGGTATATTTAAGGAGCGGGAGTGCAGGGGGGGCTATCACCTTTTATTTTCTTGAACTTTTTTTTTATATTTTTATACATAGTCGAAATTCCATAACGTCGGACATATATATTCACACATATGGTAATCGAAGTTACAGAACTTTGACTATGTAATATAGACCTTACTAGTAGACCTCTCTGGAGCTCTACCCAGGATCTACTACATATCTATAAACCTAAGACCAAATCTGGGTGCAACATATATAGCTACCACCCTTCTACTGCATAGAATAATCTCCAACTTGAAATCAGGACCCTCACACATCCTAAATAAATTAAATCAGCCACTAAAGAGTACCTTAAAGGTCACTGGAGTTGCCACTGTTATCACCCCTGAACATACCCCTCCACACAAATAACAATCTTCATCCTGCTCTCTAATTTTCCCTCTCACAAATCGCTCTCTATCTTTTCCCCTAACTATCTCTAAACTGTCTTCCTATCCAAATCTGCTAACTCCTTTGAGAAAATGTAAATAGCACATGTACTACCTACCAGCTAATCTCAATTAGATCTCTTCTTGCATTATATCTTCCTAAGCATATACATTTTATTCTCATAGTACATATTGATAAAAATCTACATTGTGTGTTGTATGTATTTATGTATTATCTCATGTCTTTTAAATTGCTTTATTAATTTGATAATTGTACAAAATTTGGAGCTTTTCTCCCCGGGCCTCAGCTAAAAAGGGGCTCTTTCAGCTCAGTAGGACACACCCGGTCAACAAATGTAAAATAAAATAAAATAAATAAATAAAATAAAAACTATCTTTTCAAACAAGGGGTGAGGTTTGAGGTATATGTGCTCCCACCAACCCATTACCAGGTTAGCAAGTGCAGGGGCCACTCTCGCCCCATAACAACTCTTGTTTTTTGTTTGTAGTATTTTCCTTGAAACGTGATAACATTTTTTCTAAAACCACTTCCAACAAGACACAGATGGTATTTGTCATGTTTTTGTCAAACTCAGAAAAAGATAACTTCTAACAAAGTCAATGCCTGTATCCTGCTGAATACAAGTGTATAAAAAACTACATCAAATGGCACAAAGACACAATCATCATTAATGTTCCCAGTGTCACTTAATAACTCCAACAGGTGCCATGAGTCTTTCAGGTAAAATTCAGACTTTTGGACAACCGGATTTAGAAGATGGTCAAGAAAGACTGATATTGCTTCTGTCTTGTAGTGATCAGCCACAACTACTGGTCTAAACAGAGGACTGAACCTTTGTGTATTTTAGGTATGCCAAAGAATCTAGCCATTTTGGACTGATGAATTCTCAAAAATATGTATATCTCATGGTCAAAATTTCTTTGGTACAACAGGTCAAACAAAATTGTGTCAGTGTTTGAAAAAACTCCTGTTTATTTTTTCAGCAGTAATTTCCTCATAACAATCTTGGTCAGCTAGATTTCTAGTGGCAATGTTGTAGTTGACATTATTCATAATGACTGTCATACCACCTTTGTCAGCTCTCATAACCCTTATTTCTTTTGGTGGAAAGTTCCATTAAGGCTAACTTTTCTTCCAATGATAAATTGTGAGTTTTTGGTCTATTACCTAACTTCCTTCTTAGGTCCTCCTTGCAAATATTGTGGAAGACTTGAATAGTATTATGAAGTGTAGGGTTGTATGTACTTCTGTGGGTGAATTTGTCTTGTTTTAGGCTGAACTAGGGGATGTCATGTAACATGAATTGTAGGTTCAATTTACGAATATACAATTTCAAGTCAGTCAAAACCTTTGTAATGTCTGCTGATTGAATGGGAATGAAGGAAAAATAGATGATGGTTGCTCTGAATGTTGTGACTGAGATTGAGAACCTCTGTGTTTTCATTCATTTTTGTTTTATTTTTTCCCTTCACCTTGCTTGATTTCTCCCCTTGTTCTGTCACTGTGGAGTCCTTATGTTGTTGGGGGAATTCAAGAAAAAAGGAGTTGGTGAAAGGACTGGAGGTTGGTTTTGACTGCTTAGCTTAATGGTAGCCTGGCTTTGTTGATTTGATTGATCTTCAATTCTTTAACTGACAATTGTTTCTGGTTTTGTTGTGTTAGCTAACTGAATAGTAGCTAGCTTACGAATTATATTAGCCTTGTCATTTAGAAGGTACGCCAACCCTGAACTGTAAGCCTTCAAGTCACTCAGGATTTTACCACATTTGCTGTTAATAATAGTGGCAGCTAACCTGTTGGCTTTAGCTGAAATGCCACTGTATAAGCTACTAAGCTGTGAGAAACAATTATATTTTTACGTTTCCATCTGAACTTTGGATCTCTTCTTCTAGGTGACGAACTTTGATTTTGTAATCTTCCACCACTAATTTCATCAGAGAGATTCTGATGCTATTAAATAACTTTATTAGTTCACAAAATAATGTGTATTCCAGTTTCACACCATTCAGAAATGTATATGCTCTTAACCCTAACGGTACTTGTTCAACATGGATGTACTCCTCTAGATACAAAATTTCATATTGCCATATTTTAAACTCTAACCCAAAATTTTCCAAAAGGAAAATGTATTTTTTATACTGTTCAGATTCATTTATATTTGAAACGTTGCTTCTATAAAATGTCTCACAGTCAGAAATTGCACCTAATACAGTGTCTTTGAATGGGTTATCTACTTTTTTAAATAAGTCATAAGCAAACCATCCGTACCTTGTAAACACACTGTAGGTGCATGCTCGTTGTTGCCAAGAGGGGCCAATAAGTTGTTTGTTTGGTGCTCCAGGTAAAAAATCTGATTAGATGATGTCCCAGGTAAAACAATGTTTTGGCTCCTTGTTTTAAGTCCTTCTAATAGACCGCAAACATCTTATGCTGCTGCTGTTAATTTCTATGTCAGCAACTCCAATTCTTCAGGAGCTTGATGTATAAAAAGATCCAAATCACCCTCTTCTGCAGACAAACTTCCAAACATGCCTGCCCACCACAAACAAAAACACCACCCCAACAAAATGACAAACATCCCACAGTCTCCAGCAAAGAAGATGTCTAGCGAGAGGGAGACAGAATAGTTCCATTATAAATAACAGTGTTTGTTCTGTAGATCATTAAAAGTTACATGATCACACTTGTCACAGTCACACAGGCAAAATAACAAGTATGCATTTTATTTCATGTGTGCATAAATACAAATCACACAGAATTCAGGGACGAGTTTGAAAGAACAACATCCTGGAAGTAGGAATCATGGACACATACACACGATTTAGCTTAATAAAACAGGAGATATCATTATATTACAAAAGTGATATCTTAGTTAAGGAACGGATTACCTACTGAGGTCAAATTAGCTAGTCCATTATGTAGCTCTAAACTCAGACTGGGTGAATTCTTGGGTGATAGAAATGTTCAGCAGGAGAGAGTTTGCATTATTTGGAAGTCTAACAATAAAATTCAGCAGCAAAATAAACTGTGACACTACATAACCAAATGAAAAGATCAGTCAAAGACTTCAAACCTTACTCAACATGAGAAAGAAACGCTAAAGTCATTTATATCCAAAAACTCCAAATGTAGTTGTAGTCTAATGAATCAAAGCTGCATTTGAGGTAAACTTGGCATCTGGATGAGTGCCAGTAGTAAAGCCTTCTACAAACATATCCAAAAATGAAGGGAAAGTAACAAAACTGGTATCACAGTTACAAAGTCGGCAGATACGCTAATATAGTAGCATACAGATCTGAAGCAAATTTCCAGCCACTCCTCTTCCCTGCAGCATGCTCCCACAGAGAGCTGGATAATGATTAAATGGGACTCTAGGTAGGGTATTGGACCAGCACCCTACCCCATAGCCATATCAATATCACATTATTTGGCTGTCTTCAGATTTACCATAAAACACTGCTCAAACCTGTCAGTGTACGTATTATTTTCTTGTTTGCTTTTTCAATGATCACAGAGATTTGACATTAATTTAAAACTTTTGTGTCATACTTTACAGCAAAAATATAAACACGTCTCTCACAATGAAAACAGATTTCAGCATGAGCAAGAGTAAAACTTCTCTTTCCTTGAATTTCACATTTATCAGAGCTATATCTAGCAAGCCATTAAACTGCAGGCAATGTGTTGGATTCATAGTCAAATAGTGCACATGGAAGCACTAATTAGTGGTCATATGAAGGGTGCAAGGATTCAAAGACAATGTGTAAAGCATGTGCTAACAGCCTGGAACTGCCAACTGGATACAAGTGTCTCTATTCACAGGCAGACCAGGAACATTGTCTAGTGAAGTGACTTGCTTAGAATCACACAGTAGACAAACAAAGGCTGTGAGAATCACAGGTCTGCAGTACAGGAAGCAGCTCATTAACCGCTTAGAGCCATACTTATCTGCACTAAATGCAAGACAAACACTGTTATAGGCCAGCACAGTACATTTCACACATTCGTTCCTGCAAAAAAAAAAAAAAAAAAAAAAAAAAAAAAGCTAAATTAAAATTTTTCAGAAAAATGTCATGTCATGAAACCAAAGATCATATCCAAACAGCACACCTCACATGATGATGCTCCTGTTTACTACCATACAGTCCTTCCTCCATACCAGCAGGAATCAAGCATTCACACACACACACACACACACACACACACACACACACACACACACACACACACACGCACGCACACACACACACACACACACACACACACACACACACACACCACACACACACAGATATGACCATCAATGACAGCCTCCTGTATGACTACATACACTTGAGATGTTTGTGATCCAGTGAATACACAAATACAGAAATAATAAAATAGAAATCCATCTTAGCTTGTTACTGTCAAAATCAATAGTGTAACTCAGTGCAACTCTTCTCAGACCTCTCCATTGCTTAGTTCAAGAATCAGAAACAAAAACCTAAAATCACGAATAGATTTTAAATATTGCTGCCATATACTTAGGAAGTTATTAGTATAATGGATTTTATGTTAGCATGCATTTTCTGAAGTTTATGAAGAATAAAACACATTTGTTTGTTATCCTTTAGTGATTGTAATTCAAAATACTTTGGCAGAGCACCACAAACTTTTTTTATTATGAACAGACTACAGATATGAGGCAAGACTCGGGGACAATTGAGAACAATACCTTCTGCACACAGTCAGGTGTGCACATACACAAACACACATGACTATCAATTAAGTGTATGACAGTACATCACAGATAATTATTTGAGGTCACGTGAATGAATAAATAGATAATGGTCTAGAAATGTATCTCAGCTCACTGCTACCAGAACCATGAAGTGTAAAGCATTGCAACTCCTCTCTTCCCTCGCAACTTCTTATCTCAAGAATCAGAGCCAAAGACCCTAAATCAGGAACAGATTTTAAATATTTTTTATACATATAAAGCTGCTAGAATAACAGGCTTTGCATTATCAAACATTTTCTGAAGGATACAAAGTCTGAAATTCAAGTGCCTGTCATTATTTCTTGACTGCAATTCATAGCAATTTACCAGAAAAACTTAGATTTTTACAAGTAACAACCCAAAATACCTTTCAACTTCTTTGCTCAATAATTCTAGATAAAGGCAGAAATAATAGAGGCACAAAGGCCACAAAAGGGACAATGTTTAAATATTATTGCACCAATTTCTTAACCATGGAAATCTCACTAGACAAAATGCACCATGTCAGTTGTGAACTTGAAGCAGTGTATGGTCAAGTGACTTGCTCAAACTCGTGCAGTGGATAAATGGAGGTGGAAGAAATCAGATATAGGTTCATAAACAGTTACTAGCCATGCAGTCTGGGAGACTATTGAGGAATCCAGCCCAATTTTCCAATTACCCCAAAGCACTGTGGGAATTGGAAAATTGAGCCACAGGAAGCATCTTATTAACAGCTCATAGCTTTGCATTAACTGCCACTTCCTGAGGATTTCCTCCTGTAATAAACGCAACCAGTTAGTTCTTCCATCTTATTTAGTAACACCTGTTTTCAGCTAACCTACAAGTACTCACTTTGCTTCCACTCACATCCTAACACTTGTCTTCAACTAATCACTTAGCACTTACTTTGGCCACACTCACTGTCTACACTGGCCTCTTCAAAAACCTTTACTGTTTCCCAGCCTTTCCATTAAATACGGTAACATACACTGCAAATATTTGTAAACATTGCAATATACAATCATACAAATCTCAGCAGCAGAATCACTTCTATTATTCGCGAAGAGTACATTTTTATTTCTGATATGCCCTTGCTCCTCCCTTCTTCTTCTCCTGTAAGTTCAACCATAAGGACACTTTTTCCTCCCCACCATAAAAGGAACTTTTTAAGCCTATGTAACTACCTTTCACGTGCGCATGGTTTCTCATAATTTCAGCTCAAAAATGTGCTAGATTCCTTCAGAATATGATTTCTGATAAGCAAAGGAGTATTATAGTCAACAAATAATTAAGAGATGCAATTTTTTTTTATTTCAGAAAAGATATATTAACTCATACCATCACATTATGTCAACTTTTTAATTTCAGTGCTACCAAAATTTAAGAAGAGACCCCTGTCTAGAGACTTTAATTTTGATTATTTTTTATCTTTACTACATTTCTCAGAGTAAGGTTGAAACCCATTAAGTGCATGTCTCAAAAAAACTTGAAGACTCACTCAAAATATAAATCCCACCAGATAGATAATTTTAAATTTTCTTTGCATGACTAGATAAATATCTGCATATGTAATGTATTGTAATGAAGTAGCATATTATTCTCTTAAGGTGTGTTTCATATCATAATCACATTTGAAACTGTATACCAAGCAGTCTTGTGTCTAGGGTCTGCATCATAACTGAAAAAAGAAGTAAAATAAATCTATTTTTCTGAGACTATAATGTATCTGAAAATGGGCTCCAAATACCCACACTCACCAATGTAATAAAAAATAAAGACACCAATAAGGTCTTAAAAAACTGGCACACATTTTAGCAAACTAGGTGGTTTAAAATTAATAATTTTAATACAGTCCTTGAGGATCGTTTTTTCCTAAAATCAATGGAGTAATTTACCAAGACTGGGAGAACATTACGTGACCATTGTTGATTTATTTGGTTTAAAATTAAAACAATTTTCATTTAAAATTTGTCTCACCACCACAGTGCCTTAATACCTATACTAAATATTTCTCTTATACCTTAATTTGGCAGTGAAAACACAAATCAGCACTTTTAAAAAGTACTTTTGGAGTTTAAACCATGTACAGAAGGAGCACACAACATATTTAAATACTGATTGAGGTCTACACCTAAATAAACATACATGCATATGTTTAGGCACATGTGTCTGTGTGTGTCCCTGTATATTACATATAGCACATCAATAACTATAGACTACCTGGCAAAGAAAAAAAATAACAGGAACAAGGCTGCTTTTCTGTGTCAGTCAATGCAAACTATATTATACTTAATAACACAAACTCTTAAAATAAATCACTAAAAATCCAGTTACTTTTGAGTACAGGAAGCAGTTTGTTAACAGCTCAGAGCCTTAATCCTCTACAATAAGTTACTACCAGGCACCTCTAATTTGCTTTAATTATTAACACAGCAGGCAATGCATGGACTTGCAATCTGTTAATAAGAACTATGACCCCGTAGTACTGGCAGTATTGAGCAACTGTAGTAGCCATCATTAATTTACTAGAAAACCAAATATTTTACAAATGATGGCAAATACACGAGGAAAAATCAGGAGCAGATGAATGGCAGAAACTTTAATTCACTTAAAAATTAGCAGAGCAACAATTGCATTGAAATGCATTTTCTGAACAATAACAACAATGAAGACTGAAATGACTAGTAGTATTAAATGAATGTAATACTTATTCATTTACTTAACAAATCAAACACTTTAAGAAGGATACCAAAAAGAGATTTGTTGCAAAGCTGAGGACAGGTGAAGCACAATAACACTTTTTTCTTAAAAAAAGACTGCACTACATTACTTGCCTACTATAAGATTGTTTTGATTGGGGCACACTCGAGGAAGTCTCTCTTTTATTAGCTCAACATTTGAGCCAGTGAAAGAGAAGAACTTGGAGCTGTCACAAAGCAGAGTGGAATGGATTTAGTCAGAGTTGAGAGATGTGGGTAAGGCACCTTTTTCATTTATGGGACCCCTTGCTAGCACCAGGTCCTAGACAGTTGATATGGATCCTTGTGTTGGATCTGACTGTGATACCAAGAAAATTATTGCTGTAATAGTTTCATTTGCCTTCAGTCATGTCAGAAACACCAATGGGAGTCATAGCTCTCAACTTCTTATAGGTTCATAGGTAGGTACTAAACTATCAGCCCAAGGGCCTATGTAAGCCTAGCCAGCATTGTTCCATAGCGTACACCACCCAAGAAAGTTATTTTCCTGTGCCACTGTCGAGCAGAGATACAGAAGTGCTCCCTGGGGTGTATTTCCTATTTCCCATCCACTCATCAAGATTTTTCTTGAAGAGTGCTAATGAAGAACTTTGCTTGACATAGATGGGTAGCTTGTTCCAGAGTATAGGAAGTCTCTGGGACAGGAATCTATCCCTCCAGCATGTCCTGTTTATTGTGGTGACAAGGTTTAGGTCCCTAGAGCATGTAGCTCAGAGGGATTGGGATTTCTTTAGGTGTAGCATGTCCAACAGCTTTGAGTTTGACATAGCTTTATATGTCAGGCAGAGATCACCTCGGAGTAGGCGATATGCTATGGAGTAAAGCTGGAGTTTTTTGAGGCGGTCAGTGTAGGGCATTTGTTTGAGGCCAGTAATCCTCTTTGTGAGGTACTTCTGTGGCCTTTCCAGTTGCTGCAGATGTCTTGTGAGGTACATTCCAAAAGGGGCATTGTACTCTATAATGGGTCTAATGAGTGATGAGTAGAGGGGAACAATGACCTCTTTTTTCCTGGATGAGAACCCTTTTATGATGAGGTGTGCCATGTAGAAGGACTTTCTGACTACTGTGGCGATGTGACTATCAAAGGAGAGACTACTGTCCACCTGGGTCCCAAGGTCTCTTATCATGCATTCAGTGTTAAGTAGATTGCTGCCTATGTGGTAGTTCATGGGTACAGAGTTTTTACCAAAGGGGATAACACTGCACTTTTTGGCACTGAGCTTGAGGCCATGGCTAGGACACCAGGCATCTGTCTCAGTGAGGCCCTTCTGCAGAATGTCCACATCATTTGTGGACTTCACTATGGCTCCTAGTTTGCAGTCATCTGCGAACTTCGTTAGCCAAAAGCCTTCTGTGTTAGCCTGTACTTCAGAGAAGTAGATACCAAACAGGAGAGGTCCCAGGATGGAACCCTGTGGTACTCCACTTGTCACTGCTTTGAGGTCAGATTTGGAGTCTGCAACATTTACAGTGTGGGTTCTGTCAGTGAGCCATTTGGCAACCCATCTTGTGACGTAGGGATTTATACCTAGTTTAGTGAATTTAGCTATAATTCCAGAATGGGGGATGGTGTTGAAAGCCTTGGCGAGGTCAAGATAGGCTGTGTGAACCACCTTACCCTCATCCACGGCTTTGGTAACTGCCTCAAAGAAGTTGATCAGGTTCACGAGGCATGATCTGCCTTTCACAAACCCAAACTGGGTGGAATCTAGAGTTTGGAGGTTACCAATGTTTTTGTTTATGAGTTCCATGATGATATGTTCCATGGCCTTGCAGACCAGGCTCGTCAGGCTAAAAGGTCGATAGTTCCTGGGATCAGTGGTGGCTCCTCCTTTGTGAAGTGGGATAACTGTTGCTGTGCGCCATTCAGTGGGCACAAAGCCTGATGTGAAGCTATTATTGAACACGGTGCTTAAGTGGGGAGCCAGTTCGTTCTGAAGTTCGTGTAAAACGCAGCCTGGGATGTTGTCCGGTCCCATGGATGCTGTGTTTTTGGCTTTAGAGAGTGCAGCTTTTACCTGCGTAGTTGTGATTACAGGGACTCTTCATTCTTCCTGTATAGATATGGGCCCTTTAGCGGGTGAGACGGGGGTAAAGTTAGTACTGAACCTATCTGCCAGGATGTTGGCAATATCAGTTGGTTCTGTAATTTTCGTGCCTTTGTGCTGTAACTCAGAGCAGATCTGGGTGTTGCCATCTAGATTCTTGACATAGCTATAAAATGCTTTCTGGTTGTCCTTGGATTTAGTGGCAATTTTGTTTTCGTAGTTAGCTTTGGAGGATCTTATAAGGGATCTCAGCTTCTTACTAAGGCTGACCAGGGAACTCCTCCACTCATGGGATTTTACTCTCTTTTGCACCAGTTTCTTCCTTCTGTTGTACAGTTTGTTTATGGCAAGGGACCATCAGATTGGCTTCCTTTTTTAGGAGGATAGCGTCTTGGTTCTGTTTGGGATAGCACGATCCATGCACTCATGTAAGTGCTTATAGAGTGCATTTGTGTAGGATTCAGCAGTTGTAACTGTATTGTCCATCTGCATGGGTGTCATGAAGTTCACCACTTCTGTCTTAAGAAGCATGAAGTTGGCTTTGGAGAAATATTTTACTGTGGTTTCCTTAATGAGGGGGGGTGGGGGCAGGATGTGGATATCAAGAGTGATAAGCTTATGGTCGGATCGGACCAACGAGGAGTTGACTTCAGGTGTGGAACACCAGTCATTCATGTTGGTAATGACTAGGTCTAGGATATTGTTGCCCCTGGTGGGGGCGTGGATAAGTTGATCTAGAGCATTGGAGTTTATGAATTCCAGAAAGCGTTGAGCTAAGGAGTTGGTACACGAGTAGTTTACCCAAGAATCAGGTACAAATCCAGAAATAATATAGGAACAAATGCCTAATATCAGGGCAAATGTTTAAATAGTACTCCAGCTCACTTTAAAGGCTAACAATACAGCATATTTTATATCAATATGCATTTTCTGAACATAGGAAACTCTAATGCATGGCATTACTGACTGCAGTCATTGGTGTTTTACCAGAAAATCAGAAATATTACTGTAAACAGGGCAAGCATCTAATGCAAAATCAGGGAAGTTTAGTGGAGTGGTGTTTTGGAGCCAGACAAGATACCAGGAAGCCTAATTTGTGCCTAGTATACCAACTTAAGACTACTCTTAATAGAACATTACAATAAAATTAAAATAGTAACATCTTTATATATGAACTCACAATCCACAAGGAGGTTCCTTCACAGAACCCAATAGTTACAGATAGATGGCCTTAAAGCATATTGTGCATGCTGATGGAAGAATCATCACTAAACTTATTCAGACAGAAATAGAAAACACACTTGAGCAAACAAACATGCCACAACAGTAGATGACTGACTAGATCACTACTTCAATAGCTTAAGGTATTTGGGTTACAGCCTGCCTACAGTATAACAGCCAATAAGCTTCCAAAGCCTAAATGCATTTTCCATGTACCCAAATCATTGAAATCTTGAACAGGGCAGGGAGAAATTCAGCAGTCTGAGTGTTAAGCCTTTCAGAGCTTTCATGCCAACTGAAAAAGGAAGGCTGGCTAACTGAAAGCGGTCAATGCCAAGTGTATAAAATCAATATTCTCACCTTGGCAAACAAAAATTATACAAACAAAAAGGGTCATGAAGAGATCAGCTACTGCAAGCAGTGATCTATCTAAATATTGACTATTATGGTAAAGTAGATCACTGCTGCAGTAGCCTAAGTAGAATACCAAAGCTTCAAAAGAGTGGAAGGAGAAAGGCTGAGGCTCCAGGAGCCCCTTCGGAATGGTTCTACCAAAGCCTGCTTTAGACCTGGAAAAAGAGTCTGATTTGTAGTGCTTTGTACAAATATGCTTAAAAGACCACATTGGTGCTTCTAGAATACTTCCAGAGTCCATCTCTTTCCATAAAGTCATTGAAGAAGCCAAGGCCCTAGTATAATATGTCTTGACCCTGCTGGAATTGATTTGTTATGGTCAGAGTAGCAAAAGGAAATGGCATGAGACGACCATTTGGAAATAGTCTACTTTGTCACTGGTTGGCCTTTTTTTTTATCTTCACATGAAATGAACAAGTGATCTGAATTTCTAAAGGTTTTATTTATGTCAAGAAAGTACATAACTTGTCTGTGGACATCTAATGTATGAAGAATCATTTCTCCCTCATTTTTAGGTTCTGGAAAGAATACAGGGGGAGGGATAGCTTGGATAAAAGTAAACGCAGATACCACTTTATGTATAAATGAAGGATTTGTTTTCAATGAAACTCTATCTCTGTGGAAAATGAGGTGTGGTTGACCCACCATAAAAGCTTTCAACCCAGAGATTCTTCTTGCAGAACTGAGTGCAAACAACAACACTGTTTTCCATGTAAAGAACCTTAAATCAGCCTGATGGTCTGGTTCAAACAGAGACATTTCCAATTTTTCCAAGACAAAATTAAGATCCAAGGAGGAGCCAGTTGCTTTCTAGGAGCATGGCTATGCAAAATGTTTTTCAAAAACAGCTTGACATGGAAGTGCACTAAGAGAGAGGGATCCATGGACATAGGTTCTGAAATGACCAGAAGATGAACCTTGATAGAGAAATAAGAAAGGCCAGAGGATAAGAACTCACATAAATATTGTGCAGCCAGAGAAATAATAACCTTAAAGAGGTCATGCTTTGTTAATGTTGCACCAAGAACATATTTTCCATTTGGTAATATATGATATCCTAGTATCATATTTATCTGACTCTCTTAATACCTGCTCCTCATCTTCAAAAAAAAATAGGTATTTAAAAGATATTAAAATTCTATCATCCAGGTAGTAAACTGAAGTTTTGTTTTCAAGATGGAGCACAGACATACCAAACAGCCCTGTTTTCTGTGAGCAGGTCCAGTCTGTGAGAAAGCTGGTGGTAATTGCCCTTGGCCATTTAAAAAAGAATGAAGCCCCACTGCTGCCTGGGCCAGAAAGGAGTCATCGCAATGATCTTTGGAGAATCCTTCTGAATCTTCAGAATGACCCTGGATATCAGTGGAAAGGGTGAAAAGTCATGCAGCAGCATTACCTTCCAAGGAAATGAGAATGCATCTGCTTTCTATTCTTGCTTTAAAGGAATCCTTGAGCAGAATTTTGACTTTTTTTGTTTTTTTGCTTTGTTTTTTTTTTTGTTTTGTTTTTTTTTGTGAATGAAGACAAACAGATTTATCTGAGGTTTACTCCAGAGCTAGATCAAATCCTGAAAGACCCTTTGATTCATTTTCAGTTCATGAGGATCTGTCCTGGTCCTGCTCAGCTTGTATACCCCAGTGTTTTGCTCTGACAGAATGTGAGAAGCTTGTAGAGTCAGACTATGCTGAATTGCTATATCCCAGGGTACCATGGGTAATCTGTACAGAAGGTATGATATAGAACCCCCTCTATTTCTTTATGTACCACGTTCCTGTGGTGTGTCTGTCATAGCTTGTAGAGGTAGTAATTAAGAGAGCTGAGGGCATTAATTACTGCCAGCTTCTCTTTGATGTTTATGTGTTCTGGACAGTCTTTTTTTTGTTCCATAGACTTACACGTTTACCCCAAAGACAGATTTTGCAGAGAGTCATTCAAACTTGTTGGTCTGTCCTTGTTTCTAGATTCTTTCCCATTCTTTTCATTGACTCTGTCATTTGTTTTTGAGAATATTCTTGCTTGATTTTCATTGAGACTGTTTATTTAGCATTTTATAAAAGGATCCCAAATTACAGATGAAACTTTTATATAATTTGGAGAAGGAAGGTTAAAGAGTCTGAGTTACTCCTTGACTCAATTTACTCCTCTCATCACATTTTCAGGGTCTCAGCAGCAGATGGTTCAAATACTGCATCCCATCAAGAGGAGGATTCAGAATTTCAGCTTTACATTTCAGGCAAATTTTGAGAACATGACAATACAGATCTTCTCATAATAAACCCAACAGCTGCTACGCTCCCAAAGATGCACCAACTGAGTCATAAGAGCACTTAAAAAAATATTTGTTAGTTGAGAAACACAAGCAATTAGATCATTATGAGAAGATTTACCCACAGACTAAGGAAACATGTTAGTTATATTCCTTATGTTGTCAAAAAAAGTAAATAAAAACTTTACATATGAGTTCACAATTTAAGAATTCTAAAAATAAAAGTAAAAGAAGAATATTTATTATTTATTATTTATTATTATTTATTTAACATTTGTTTACCAGGATGGTCCAGCTGGACAGCTGGTGTCCATTTTCAGTGGAGTCCTGAGGGAAAAGCCCCAGAAAAAAAAATTCCAGAATATAAACAATATATATAGCAATAACACAGGTTACAAATATAAAAGGTTAATACAGCAATACAGAGGAATTACATGCACGAATAAGTGTACTACTCTATAGTCAAGTAGCACTGTAGTATACTATAAGCATGCAAACAATATTTAAGAGAGAGGGTGAAATACAATAGAATGTTTGAGTGGACTCTCCATAAGCAGAATGGGAGTACAGAGAGGTCCTCCTGCAAATACCCTCCATTAGCAGATTGGGAGTTCTCTTTTCCCAAGTCTATCATATGTTTTCCCATCCTTGTCAGTGAGATTAACATTTACCAAATGTTTAGGTGCAGAAGAATTTGACAAAGAAGTCACTGCTGGGTCAGACCAGGGATTACAGAATAAGTATTTGGAAGGCTGAGGAATCATATACATTCTATCAGCCTTTGTGGGGGATGCAGGCTCTCCATCAGGCATGTTGCAGCTGAAATAAAAACATCCTTCAAAGCTCTTAGAACATGATGAACTGCAGTAAGCTGAAGAAATTCCAGTTGTAATAAATCCTAACATTTTTTGAAGAAACTGGTGTGTCATTTTTCCAAAGGAAAATATCAATTCATTCTAGAGATGGTTTAAGAAAAGGAACCATTTTTTGTAGTGAAAATCAGTACTCCTCTCCACAGAATCAGAATATGTTGCCTGAGGAGAAATAAAATATAGTTGTCTCACTTACCATAATTGTAACTATTTCAGTAGATCAGTGCTGCAGTACTGATTCCTTGCTCTTCCTTACATGCAGAAGTCCTCAACTGACCTGATTTCCAGATTCTTTACGTCATCTCTAGTTAGCAGATGCCCAAAGACTGATGTCTTAATGTCAGGGTATAAGAAGGGTGTCTGTCTGCACCATCTTAGGTCTTTCTAATCAGTGAACAAGCTGATGCCTGAGGACAGCACAGCCTCTGAATTTATGTGAGACGGAGGAAAAAACATAAAGGGGCAGAGAAAAGATAATGGAAATATCTGAAAAAAATCAATACATAACTCCTCTATTCCCTGCACCCAGTAAGGGAGGAGACAAGTGGTCAGCAGATAGAGGGGTTGGAGGATGGGACTGCGTAATACAACACTGATCTACTTGAACATCCACAATTATGGTAAGTGAGACACAACTGTACTATGTTCTTTATAGTCAGTGTTGCAGTACTGATTCTTGGGAGGACTCCCAAACCTAAAAGTTGGGTGGTAGGTCATCCGTATGACCTTAGGAAATAAGATTTTGCAGGATGTCAAAAGTGAAACCTGCTCTAGTTCTGCAGACATTACCTGTGTTACAATTTTTTTCTAAAAAGGTACACTGAGTTCCACGTGGCTGCTTCTAGGATGGTCTGGGTGGGAACTCCTTTGAGGAAAGCAGGGTAGTCACCCCATGACTGACAGAGTGGGCTTTAATATGCTCAGGTAAATCCTTTCATGGTGTAACAGAGCTTAATGTAGTTAGCTATCACTTTAGAGATGGTTGTTGATCTGAAGAAGTTTGGCAATGTTTAAACAAAAGTGCTAATAATAAAATTTGGGTCTGTATACATCAAGCTTTCTGCTTTGCGTTGTTTTTTTGTTTTCAACAACCTTATCTGCCTGTGACATCCAGGAAGTGGAGGACCTATTCTTCTCTGTTCTATGGATTTTAGTAGAAGACTGGTAGGTGGATAGCCTGGTTTAAAGTAAGTTCTAATGGTTTACCTTCATAAACTTGAATCACAGAGGTTCGAGTGCTCATATGAGTGACTCGAAACAACAAAAGTGAAAATGTCGACGGTCCTTAATGTTCGAAAAACAGCAAATCGAAAAGCAGATACACTGTTTTTTGAACATTAATGTCGAACAAAAAAAAAATGAAATGTAAAGCAGAGGGGCAAGCTCCCCTGCACCCCCCATGTGGGGGGCTGTGCACCCCACACTCCCCTACTTTATTATTCTAACTCCGCAGTGGGAAAAGTAACAATTTCCCAATCCCCACTATAGTGCAATCTGCCCCACAAACAGCCTTTCGAACACTTGCTGTCCACCCGACTATCACCTTTATAAAGGTAAACCGTTCTGATACCACATTCGGCGTAAAGGATGGGATTATGCTGGTGGTGTCCCCTTACCTCTGGAAGACAGTGAAAGGTTCTTTACACATGAGTGCTTGTTGCTCTGAAACTCTCCTAGCTGATGTAACAGCTATAAGAAAGGTGGTCTTCCTGGGCAGCATCTTTAGAGAGTCAGTGGCAGCCTATTCAAAAAGGGACAGGGTTAGTTTTTCTAACACATAATTAAGATTTCATGTCAGAAAGAGGCTCTTTCTGGGTGGCCTCAAGTCAATCATCCCTTTAAGAAAAAGTTTCATATAGGGGTGTGAGAAGATAGGCTGAGAATTGTACAAGCAAGCTGATATAGCAGATGAATGTACCTTAATGCTAGAATAGGAAAGTCCTAGTCTAAAGAAACCTGATAGGCACTGCAAGACTGCAGTGATATTTGCTTGAGCAGGATTAATTTCATTGTTGTAATACCAAGCAGAAAATGTTTCCAGTTTGCCAAATATGATTGGTTTTGGGATTTCTTGCTTGCCTTAGAATGGAAAGCTTTTCTTGTGATATTATGGAGGCCTAGATGTCAAAACTCAAACCTCAAGGCAGTTATCTTGAGGGTGGCTAGGTGGAACTGGAAGACAGACCCCTTTAACTTGGCTAAAGAGATCTACTTCCTGTGGTAGGGTGCACAATCTCTCCTCACTTTGAGTTAGGAGGAGAGAAAGAGTCAGTGCTGTCTTTTCCAGAAGTAGGCCACTAGGATCATGCTGGGTCTGTCTGCCCTTATTTATGCTACCACCAAGGGATAAAAGGCAAGGGTGGAAATGTATACAAGAACCAGTTTATCCATGTAAGGGATAATGTATCTATTTTCCAGGTTCCTATTTGCTGTGTTCTGGAGCAGAACTTCTGTAGTTGCTTGTTGTGGGGAGTGGCAAAAAGGTCTTTTACTGGGATCCCCCAATGTATAATCAGATTCAGGACGACCTCTCTCTTCAGCATCTATTCTCTTGGATCTAGAAGGTCTCTGCTTAGAGAAACTGTTATAGTATTGCTCTGGCCTGGAATATGAGAGGCCATGAGTTTCAACCTTATCTCCTGAGTCAGCATCCAATTTTTTTCTGGCAAGGCAGCAGTGAGGGTAAGACAACGTTCTCCATTGTTTGTTTATGTACCACATAACTGTGGCATTGCCTGATCATATTTGCATTGTCCATGGACATAGGTTTTGTTGAAAGGCTTTTATGACCAGGTAGACTGTTGGTAACTCGTTTTGATTTATATGCAATTTCCTCTTCTATGGGGACTAAAAGCCCTGTTCTTTTAGGGGACATAAGTAAGCTCCCAAAGCTATGTCTGCACTGTCCATGGTAATGATCTTCTCTGTTTTTGGCAAAGTTAAATTTGCTCCTGGGTTCTTTGTATGGTATTCTTCCACCATAGGAGTTTCTTTTTCAGGTATGGAAGGAGGGCAGTAGGGTTTCCAGGGATTGAGAGTGCTGTTGCTAAACATTTTTCAGAAACAATTGGAGTTTTTTCATGTGCAGCATTGCAAATGGGATCACAAGAATGCAAGATCCTATGTACTCAGTATCTTCTGGAATTTACTTGCAGTGATGAGCTGCTTTGGAAGCAGACCTGTCAGGTACCTGTCAAGAAAGCAATCTTGTCTTTGGGAAGGAAAGATTTCTCTTGAGCCAAGTCTATGAGGGATCACAGAAAGAGGATCCTTGTTTGAGGGAGAATTTGGGATTTTTGAAGATTTATGGTTAGTGCTACCTTCTGAAAACAGTCTTTGGTGAACTGTAAGGCATCTAGAGTCTGTGAAATTGATCTTCCCTAAATGATGCAGTCATCTAAGTAAGGGTAAAGATGAACCCCTAGACATCTGCTATGTGCTATCAGAGAGGCTACGCATTTTATGAAAACTCTGGGAGCAGTAGATAGTCCATATGGTAATGTACGAACTGGAAGTGGGAGCATGTTGCTACAAACCATAGGTACTTTCTGTGACTGTCTGCTATGGGGACATGAAGGCAAGTATCCTTGTGTCCTTTAGGTCTGTGTTGACCATAGAGGCATATTTGGAGATCATGGCCAGCAATGTCTGCAATATAAGCATTCTGAATTTTGGAATGTTGAGGAACTTGTTTAGCTTTGAGTGATCCAAGATGGGCCTCCAAGTGCCCTCTTTTCTTTGGATTAGAAATATCCTTGAGAGGAAGCATTTTCCTTTTTGTCCTCGAGGGACAGGCTAGATGTCTCTTTGGTGAAGTAGCTCCATAAGGACAGGTGATGAGAGGCTTACTTGCTCTTTTGGTGGTTTTGGAATGCTCAGAAAGGATGGTGTTTCTCTGAACTGAATATAGTACCCTTATCTATGATGTTGATGACCCATTGGTCTCTGGTAATGGGTTTCCAATGGTTTTGGAAGAAGGAGCGTCTTCCTGACAAATGTTTGGAAGGAACAGGGAGGGGTGAGGGGGTAGGGAAGAACATAATCACAGTCACTCTCTATGCTAGGTGGGTTTTTTGGAGCACCCTGCCCCATGTGAGTGTTCTGTTTTCCATCTCCTAAACTGTCTTGGTCTTTTGCTATGGAAAGGCCTCCCCATGTGTTGCCTAGGTGGAAAACGCCAAGGTTTTGAAGGGTAATTCTTACTGTACCTTGGAGTCAGTGACAAGTAAAATACTTTCATAGTTTTAATTTCTTTTCTTTTTTTTTTTTTTGTCCAGTTTCTCAAAAACTTGTTTATGTGGAAGACCCAAAAGAAATTATTTGTCTAATGGAGAATCCAGTAATTCAGCCTTTACCTGATCTGCCAGGAGATGTATTCTGACAATGCATGTCTGCAGATGACAGAACCTGTGGCAGCTGCTCTGCAAAAAGCATCTAAAACATCATAGCCACATTTTAGGGAGTGTCTGAAAACTTGTAAAGCTTCTCTGGCTATCTCCTGAATTTCATTTGGATAAGGTTATATCTACAATAGAGTCTACCTTAGAAAGCATTGTGTCTTGAAGAGATTCAAAATACTTTAGAGCATGGAATTGCAATTCAAAGCTCTCATTGTCATGGTGGCAGAGGCTTAGACTTTCTTCTCAAATTTGTCTAGTAATCTGCTTTCCCTGATATTAGGCAGGGAATGTTTTGTTGGTCCTTTAGGCACAACAGAAGGATCATCCATAAGATGTTTGTAGAGGTGCTTGTAATATTCAAACACTCTGTAAAATCTGTCTATTTTTTTAGCAGAAAGGGGTAGAGAGCCAGGCTGTGAAGCTATGTCTTCAAAAACATCATCCAATAAAAGTGTACCAGAGGAATAGCTGGTGGTCTGGTTGAAGGTAAGCTTAGCATTTCCCTTTAGTGGATCTGGGCCTGAGAGAATTGTTTACTTTCCCAAATGAAAGCTTCCTTCATCCTATTTAGGGTATCACTACAGGAGAGGTCCTTAAGGGGGAAGTGTAACAGAGGGTGTCATCTGAGTCTGAGTAAGTTTGAGGTAGTAAGTGACTACAGTAAAACAATTCCTCATCATCTTTTGACCTAGAGAGGAATATTCCTCTTCCTGAAAAGCTACTTTCCAGCTTCTTTAAGATGAGGAGGCCTTGCAAGTAGAAGATTGAGAGGGCTCTCTATTTCAGGAATGACTTAACTTCTGTGCTATTTTAAGGAGGTCTTGGGCTTCATTCTGAGAAGAAGTGGTTGGTGCCTGTGGCAAAACAAAGAAAGTGATTCACTTTGGTTTGGTTGTATGTTTTAAAGGGGCAGATGGAGAATTCTGTCTTTCATCCACAACATTAGTTGTAGCTTCGGTAGTCAGCAAAGACAAGGAGTTTCACTCAAGAGTCATGACACTGATGTCAGAAGCTAAGGCCTACAAAGTGACCTCAGACCTGACTCACATGTGAATCATGGTGGAATTTGTAACTATAGAATCCCCAGGATTTAATAAACTCCATACAGGCACCATGTAAAGCCTGCACAGAATGTATCCATGTACATGGCCACGGTCCCTGCTCAGCAGCTCGCCATGCATACTAATGATGGTGCATTGCTGAGGAAGTGCTGAGGAACACAGATATTGAATCAGTGAAGGGACAGTTGTATTGCAAACTGTGGCTGCAGATGAGTGTGAGACTCCTTGCAATGCTCCCTGCCATGGTAGCAATGTCATGCAGTGTGTCAAATGTTGAATGTGCAATTGTGTATAATGGTGTATAATGTCCTTTGTTCATTTTATTTATTTATTTTTTTAAAAAGGCATGTTTACATGACATGGTGCACAGCGCAGCAATGCCAAGCTGTGCTCACATAATAGTCAGCTGATACCTGCCAGACATCTAAAAAATAGAAAATATATGTAATTAATTATTTACTTACTTGTGTTTAAGCATGTTTGCATGGCATGGCATGGTGCTCAGCACTGCTAACAGGTAGCTTAGTGGTATATGTGAAGGTATTCAAGATTTCTTAATATCCATGTAGCTTAATAGGTATTATGGGTTTGTGTGTAGTAGGTCCATGGTTCAAATACATGGAAGGGAAGGCATGTATCTATTTTATACATTATGCACACAATTTTAAAATAAGGCCCTGCTCCATCCATTGTTGTTCTTTGCTCAGCTGTGCTGAAACCTAAGTACCACATAAACACGTTAATGGCTGCCAATGTTTGCTCTGTGCTCAGCTTTGCTAAAACCATGAATGAGCATGTTTGCATGCTGCTTAGCTCTGCTTGGCTGGTTTGTATGCTGCTAAGCAATGCTTAACTTTTTTGAATGTTGCCCAGTGAAGTGTAAGGGCAGAAAAAGAGCCTATATTAAGCCCAATAGGCAGGAATTCAGCAGAATCCATTGGAGTTCGGTCAAATGAAGGTATGGTTAGTGGTGTTGGTGAAGGTGCATACTTTCAGGTGCAGAGTTGGGGCATTCTGGAGTCCAGGGTCCTGGTTGGGCTCCTCATGAAAAACCATGATGATAGGCTGCTGCAGGATGGTTTCCAGAGCTCAGAGTGTAAGGTGGAGGCCTGGGACCGGTTGGCCAGAGAACTCACCAGTGTTACTGGTATCGCCCACACAGGTGAGCAGTGTCATCACCACCATGATGACCTGAAAAGATGAAAGAGGGCGGACCTTGGACACTTAGGTTCAAGAAGCGAGGGCAGGGAATGCCGCACAAGTATGTAAGTAATTTTACTTCTGTTTTACCAATATGTAATCTGAATGCCTGCAAAACTGGTATGCATAATGCTGTGCATCTCTCCCAAAAGCTGCAGCTGAGAGAGCTTGCAGTGTCATGTATCATGCCAGGCACCTGGCCTGGTTGTGCCATGAGTGTGGTGAGTATGGATGTATTATGCCAACTGTAGTGCAATAAGCAAGAAATAGTAAAGCATTAACTGCAATAAAGTATTTTCAATAAGGTCTGTGGTGCAATAAATGTGGAATTAGAGCTGTACTGCAATAAATGAATAATAATTGTAGTTCAATAAAAACAAGAAACATTAGTAATAACAGCAAGGAAAATGGTGTACATCAGGATTGTCTTCTCATAACTATTGCACTAGAGCTGTATGCATTTAGTCTGTAATTTAAGGTTGCTGTAGTCAAGTGTAATACTGTAATAGTTTTAGAATGCAACTCTAATGGCTGAAAACTATATTGCTGAACTCATTGTACTGTTCAAGGCTGTTTCTAGGCCAATATCAGTCACATAATACTCTGTCAACCACAGACTTCAAGTAATAAAGGTATATGGATGAGGTAGCCCACTCCATGAACTGATATTGTTTGCTGACTTCACAGGTATGTAAATACGTAAAAAAATTAACAATAAAATGTGTACACCAGCATTGTTGATACTGCAATAAAGCTTACTTACTGTGTTATGCTTGTATTCCATGCATGTGCATTCTACTGTCACTGCAGTCTAGTATATCACTGTAGTAGTAATACAACGTTATAGTATGTTCCAGGTGAGCTCTCGGCAAATATCAGTCATTTAGTAGTCAGCAGCGACTCAGTAGCTCATGCAGGTAAATGCTCTGTAAACAGTATATTTTGCCATGCACAGGCTGGGGTTCAAATCTAGTGTTATGTAGCAGTAACTATTGCAGTAGCAGTCACATAATGCTCACAAGTTTCCTCTCTACCGAAACTGCAGGTAAATGGGTGAGGTAGTCCATAGTATGAGTAGATAATTGTGTGTTTAGATGTTACAGACCATTAAAATGTGTAACCCTGTTATGGCTGTATCACTAGAATGTCTGTTCAAAGTTGCTGCAGTCAGTTATTACATTCTATGCAGATGTCCACCTGCAGTCACAGCTATGGGGTATGACAGTTGGTTTGTATATGTACTGCACACATAAATGTCTCTCAAGTGTCACAATTTCTCATACTATAGTTAATATTGTGTAATCCATCTGTCACAGAATGACTACAGAAACAACTACCTGTATTGCAAAGTATTACCAAATCAGCCCATAGAACACCTTGGTAGCTATAAGTCCACCTAATGTGCAAGTGTTCTGTGTACTTGTGTACCTGCCGTTGTTATTGCTTGGCCCATACTGTCCAATGCAAATAGCTTGAGAGGTATTTACATGCTACATCACCTATAGGACACTGGTAATCACTGCACACATAAAGGGATATACTGACGTGTAGAGTAGATAGTAGTACTGTTGTTAGAGATGCAACCTGGAATGTCACTAACGGACTGTTTTTCTCTCTTTTCCCACCCCTTATCTTTATTTATTTATTATTGTTATTCATTGTTATGGTTTACTATTAACATACTTTGTTACATTAACTGTATTTTGGGAAATGTGTTTTATTATTGGTATGTATTATTATGGTTGTATGTTAACATATGCTGTTAAATTACCTGTTTTGTTGGCCTTATGCTGTAACTGTTACTGGCATGCTGCTAACATAATGACTGCTCTGTTATTTAATGTTCTGTTACATATAATATGCATTGCTATGTAAATGGGTTATTTCTACTATTTTGCCATGCTGTTATTACTAACAATGATGTGTTCATAATTAACCTCTACTTACTGCTACACCTCAATTACCACAGTACATCAGAGTAGGCCAGTTGCAGCTGATGCACCTAACTTGCCTCAGCCAGCTGTGGCAACAGGTCCTAGCACATCTGGGACCCAGACTGGTGGTGCCCACATTGCTGCCCCTATCCACGGCATCGGGTAGTACACCCCAGGGGATGGGCATGGGTCCCCCTCTGGGAGCAGTGGTGGAGGGGATGTCATCACCAAGGCACAGCTGCCAGTCATGGTGTGCAAGATTGTTCATCGCAGCCATGAGCAATGCCTGCACCAGAATGAGGACATGCTCACCAACCGGGGGGGGAGACCTCGCCCTGGTGCCCAGCCTTCAAGACAGCAACTCTGGGGCAGTGAAGGACCAGTGCCAACAGTCCCATGGGTGGGGACTTGAGTCATGCTGCTGCCATCTAGAGGCACTTAGGACTTGGATTCCACAATACCCTCCCCATCCAGGGTGTTCTCTCCCTCATGTGTCACACACTGCTACTGTCTGCTGCCTTGTCTGTCTTGTCTGTTTGTGAATGCATCCTCTCCTATCCAACTTACCTCCCCCACACATACCTACGTCCCTTCCCTAACATTCCATTTTCAACTTAAAAAAAATGTGCACCTGTCCTAAAAAAGCATTACCGCTCCACACATAGCTCATCATATTCACACGTGTCACTGGACACAAGTAATTTAGTCCAATTGGTTTGACAATGCAGTTATTTTGTCCTGACCCCTCTCTCTGGGGGTTTCAGAGTCCAAATTCACCTACATATTCTGTCAAAGTGCACAGCTGTTGCTGTACAAGAAATGGATAGCTATGGTTCTTTCATGCACTCTTCCTGCACATCCCTACCTGCCTTTCATTATGTTTTCCCCCCTGCATGCCCCCATTTCACCACGTTTCTATCACCCACCTTTTTCTTTTCTTTATATTTTTTAAGCGCAGAGCTGCATGGTGTACCATGCCATACAGCTTCGCTTAGTTCAGTTAAATAGAGCTTTAATGATTAAATGTGTTTATAACATTGTCAACCACATGCACAAAATAAACACCTCTGCCATGTGTCAAACTTGAACCCATCACACCTATAGTACACTGCATTAACCCTCCACACCACAAAGATGTGAATTAAAATAGGTGTTTTCATCAAAACATAGTGATTGCCACTTACAGTCATTAGGCATGCCTCGGCAGAGCTGAGTGCTGCACCGCACCTCGCAAACTGGAATAAAATCTAATGGGAAAAATGTGAGTGCACCTTGGAATCTGGTGCAATAATACACCACTAGACAGTTAAAGACATAATGATAGATGTAAGTGAGGCCTGTGATAGCAGGTAAATGTGCTTTTTATCAGCAAGATGTAGAAGGACACCTGCTAAGGCATCAATGGCACAGTACATGTTTTTCTGGGATGCTGGTGTTGAAATACAGCCATAGAAAGCCATGCACATACTGATGGATGCAAACAGTGTATGTCACAGCCTATATGTCTGCACATATACTTTGCAAATACAGCTGCTGTAGCAGTGATTCAGTAGATCAGTTTGTTAAATGCCTTGCATGCAGTAAGTTTTGCCACACACAGTCCTGGGTTCAAATCCATCTTGTATTGCAATTCAATTACATTATTGTGAAGAAAGCAAGTAATTACTGAGTCATGCAGTCTTTATCTGCAAAGGTTACTGCTAATTAATGAACTACTATCCAGTTTTGCAAATCAAAGGCCTGCAGGTAGGGACACACTGCACATATCTGTATAGCATAACTATATGTCACCTATTACTCTATTACTGGCACTGTTGCATAACAGATGTACCTTAATTCCATGCCTCAATTGGACTGTAAAGGGTACACTTACCGTGGCTCTGCCATAATGACAGGGCTGACACAGCTGCCTCAGTTACAGCTTGTTATCCTTCAAAGTGTTTACACTCCCCCAGTATGTGTTCTAGGCTGCAGCAGCAGCTGCAGCCTGTAGCACACACACCTGTAAGTAAAGGTAGCTGCTACAGACCTACCATACCTCCCAACCCCCTAGAACAAGGAATCCAGACACAGCCATACTTATTGGGGGGATAGAGGCCTAGAGATAAGGACATGTATTACAGTGTGCTCCTACACAGATAGTAAGTTGATAGAATAACAGCTATTGCATTAGCATGCATATTCTGATGGGTATGAAGTCTGACACTCAAATGTGTGTGTTTCATTACTGACCTCAACCCACAATGTTTACCCGTGAATTGTCAGATGACCACAATGTCATGGAACACTGACCACACATATGAGGCGAAACTGTGGACATACTCCATAAATCTCTTCAGTTGACAGTTATGGTACTTAGCCTCTGCGATGCAGTCTCCACACCACACTAATGTCCATCATACCAGCTAAGAAAGGGGTCTAGGCCTTATATACTGCACTGTGGTGGCATGTCATTGACTAATGATTGTGCAGTTCAGCTGTTTTGGTTGCAATTACCATATCAGAGCCACAGACTGGTGTAGAAGCAAGTACTTGCTATAAGAAGTACCTTAAAAATGCAAGCAGCTGGTTATGGGGAACAAGTCTGCATGAGACTTACCTCACACAGAGCGTGTATTTTCAAAAGATTACCAGAAGAAAAGATCAACAAAGGAGTACTGCACTCCACCAGGTATGTAATTGATTTTCCCATATAACAGGATGCAGATGGGAGGGTGGAGGTATGGGGAACAGGGATCACAGCAGTAAGCCTGTCTTAGATCTGATCTATGGTAATGACATGTCATTGATACTCTGCTGTCCTACACCTACATGCATGCAACTGAACTGTCCCTGATTTCCACTCACATCTTAGCTCTGTTCCTCTTAATCCCTCCTACAATGGTTGGCTGTTGTAGGAAAGCTAGTGAATTACCCATAATACATAGTGACAATAAGTAAGGGTGTATACTCCTATAATGTCAAACAATGTACAATAATTCACCTCCTCTCATTCTGTCAATGTCTCACATAAATAGTTGTAACATTTTGAAAGTGTCCCTGATTGTCCCTGATGTACTCTGGCTAAGTCCCTGATTCTGTTGAAATTTGTCCCTGTTTGGTTGAGAGCTATGCCTAACATACCTGTCAGCCTCTTACAGCAAGAAATCTGGATAAATCCATAATTAATGGAGGGACAAAGTCCCATAATTAGGGACACTGTGTAAATATTGCTCATACAAAGTAAGAAAGTGAATAGAATAACAGATATATCAGTAGCACAACTGTGTTCCAAAGGGTATGACATCTGCAACTCAGACATCTGTCTTTATTTTCTGACATCAGCCATCAATGATTGACCAACCATTTTTCAGAACTCCACAATCTTGTGTGAAAATGATCAAAAGTATGAGGCAAACATCTTGACATTCTGAAAACACCTGTATAGTTGAGAGGTATGATGCCTACAGGAAATGTATACTACAGCAGGTTTGCATTGTGTTCTGTCATTGTGGCACATTGGTATTGCTGGACTGTTCCCACATAGTGGTTATAATCGCATACTGCTGTTTGTCTGGCAGTGACTGTATGACATAGTAGTGGGAGACTGCGCATAGGGAACACACCACAGTAGACTGTAGTGTTGGGTGTAGGAGAATACAGCAGAATCTACCATGGCACACAGGGGCATACCCCCATATCACTACTATCTTGGTGGGATCCACACGTGTGCTGCCAGACTGTGCGGTATGATGTGTGTGGAAGCAGTGGGTAGGGCAGGCCATTATGGGTGTGCTGGATCTATACATAGTGGGCCTCCATGTATCTGGTCCAGTAATGTGTTCCACTTTTGTTGTCTTTCAGGAATCGTGTATCGCAGATGACATGCCCCCTTCTAAGATGCGGAGACTGAGGTAACAGGGGATGTACTAAGACAGCATCATCAGATCTTATTCTCCAGGGGGAGGCATAATCGTAAACAACAGGCAGCATTGTGGGCAGACATTGTGCATGATATCAATCAGATTGGCCAGCAGGATAGGACCTATGAGCAGGTCCAACTCTGGGCAACAGATATAGTGAATGCTGCACGACAAAGGGCAGCTGATGTTGCCAGGGATCGTGTCACCACCAATGGAAGGCCTGCAGTAGAACAACCACTCTCAGCCACAGAAGAATTTCTGGTGAACCTAAGAACACACAACAGCTCTCAGGCATCCATCATACCATACATCGTGGAGGTGGGTGCCACAGTGCCCACAGCAGAAGAGCATCCAGGTATGCTTACTGTGTCCACCAGTTTAATACTTTAACAGTCATTGTGGCAGCCTGTACATACCTGTAGATGTGTGTCAGGTCTATCTGCATATGGGGATTTGGGGTTTAAGCTCAGTTGTGCACACATACTCTGAATCTCAACAATACAGCCAGTAACAATGGCTACTGTACAAGTGGATATATGCACATATTACCCTGTAGTGCTGCAGCACCCTCACCTTTTCGTAGGTCTGTCAGGAGTTGCCCAAGCTCATGGTCCTGTAACTGGTAAGCATGATACTGTTGTTTTATGGATCATATATACCCTTTGAAAGTTAAGGGCTGCCATATTGCCCTATGTACAAAAGTTGTATTGAGCCATATCAGAATATTTGTATGTACCATTCTGGAACAGTTGACTACAGTTCAAAGGCTGAGAAATCACTGGTGTGTATTTGAATGAACATTAACATGTTTTCACTTGTACTTATGAGAGACTACACAGACTGGTATAAATGAAGCAAGTAATCCAAGATGCCTGCTCAAACACAAAAGGTAGATGTTACATACCCGAGACAGTAACACTAGTACTGACATATAATTTTCAAGCTACGTGCACTGGATTTTATGTTTAGTTCTATCATGTATACTGTCATATTGCATACCTTACAGGTAAACTGTACTGGCAACTTTAACTGGATGTAGCTGAAGTTCATGTTATAAAGACTTTGACTCATATGTGTACGCTGTTGTGAGGTTGTCTGCTGTGCATGAGAGCGGAGATGAGAAGATGTGAGACTGGTAATGTGGTTGTGGATCCTTATTTGTATGAGTCTGTGTGGATTACCATACATAAAAGTGCAGGTAGTAATGTATTACTTTTGTCTTGGTTTTCACAGGTGACCAGGGGGAGGGGTTTGGAATCTGTTCCCCTCAAAACCTGATGTCAGTGTCTCATTGGACTCTGATGATGATGGTGACCATAGTGAGGCATAGGTGAGTTGTTGGTGGCTGAATCTGTCCCAGAGGTTGACATCCCTCTTCTGCTCCAATTGTCTCCGCACACAGTCATTATGCCCACACATACCCAGTCCCTAGAGGCCACAGATATTGGACAGTCATAGGGAGGTGACACTGAACAGGTAAATGTGGCAACTATGACTCCACTGAGTGTAGACACTGGCCACAGCCAGATAACTATCAAGGTCCCACACAGGCAGACTGACAGGGGTGCTTGTAGGAGGCCTGCTGTCCATTCACCATCTGTTGGTGATGTCAGATCTCTAGTCACTTAACATATGTTTCGGCCCATCATGGAGGCACAGGCATGTTCTGAATGGAACACCAAAAATATGCGGGTCTATATTAGAACACCAAACATTTAAAATGTCGAGTGTTCTAATATCGAACCCTAGTAATCAAAAAAAAAACCATCGAACATTCGGAACAGTGAATTTTTTCCTAGGGAAAAAATTTGCTGTTCAAAAACACATAAACACAACACAAGCACACAAAACAAACAGCAATCCACACACATACACCTAAACTCTAACACCTAACCCTACACTAAACTATACAAACACCACTAACTATCCACTTACCTTAACCCAAACCCTAACCCTAAGGTCTGTCACTATCGCACAGTCACCTCACCCGCGCCCTAACCCTAACTCACCTAACCTGCCCTAACCCACACGTCCACACAATTGCACACTTACCTGACCTGCGCCCTAACCCTAACTCACCTAAACTGCCCTAACCCACACGTACACACAATCGCACACTTACCTGAACCCGACCCGTAACTTTCCACCAGAGCGCTGAACATACCAAAGTAACAAAAACAGACAACCTAATTATTTCCCTAGGAAAAAATTCAGTTTCCTGTTACTTCGATATTTCAGCGTTCACTGAAAATGAGTCAATATTAGAACACCCAACATTTCAAATGTTCAGTGTTTTAATATAGACCCACATATGCTTAGGGTTCTGAATGCAGCACAGTCTGACATCTGTAACTGCCTCCAGCGCATTGGGGTTACCTTGATTAGTTCACCGGTGCAGTGGACAGATGGTGGGCTGAGACAGTGTCTGTCTTGGGCTGCACATTGTCTATGCTGGAAAGTCTGGTCAGAGTTGGGTGTCAGACTCGTGGACATAGGTCAGCAACACCAACTGCTGAGAGTCCACATGGCCATGCGCAGTCACACTCCCATAGTGGCAGTACCTCCGGCGCTACAGAGGGAAATGTGCTGTCCACACTATGACATGGCAGGCCATGGACATGTGGTCCTGGGCAGTCCTGCAGGGGACAGACACACTCAAACACCACCTTCACATGGAGATCACCTACAGACACACACGGCACCTCTCTATGGACTGTCTAACCCCCACCCCTTTCTGACTCACACACATGCTGTCAACTATTTGGCACAGCCTAGGCCTCCAGCACTCCCACACCACACCCTGTGTAGGTGATGATACCTGTACCACATCCCTGTCATCATTGCCAAAGATGCAGAGAAATGAATCTATGTGTTTGATGCACAGGATGACTATATTACTTGACATGTATGCGTGTAATGTAGTATTGTTTTGCCATGCAACTTGTGGTACACAACAGATAAAGTATGCTGGCATGTGTCATGACTATGCACCAAACTTTGTGTACTTTATGTTGTATGATGTTATACTGGTGGTAGTGTTACAGAATGACATGTGTCTCACAGACCTGTGTATGTTTCTATTCCTGGAGTCTGAGGAAAACATCTATGGACACATGGCAGCAATACAGCAGCACAGGATGGCATGGCAGCACAGCAGAAGAAAATGATGTCAGCAAGGTACACCAGTATACGAGCATGGCTCTCTAGGTGCATATGTCTATAACAGTCTAATAGGGACACTGGGGTCAATCCACATACTTATGCATTCATACTTATAGATAAGGTCTGCTACCCTTGATATGTGTCACCTGGGCTCTCTGAACTTATAGCTACAAGGTGTGGTGATGGAGTTGACAAATCTACAAATATCCTGTGTTCAGTTCAGACAGGTGGCAGACATCAGTTATGATATTGTGTTCTGCATCCCATTGTGTAACATGCACATGATGTGTATGACAGCAGATGTGTGCTTTACATGCATGGGAGGCCTGCGTCATGCAGTGTGTACTATGTCACATAGCAGTAACCCCAGTATGTGCTATGTATACCACATTGATGTTGTAGGTGTGTGACACACATGGGACATGTGTTACTCCTGTCATGGCAATGCGAGGAGTACACAGTGGGATCTGACACCTTCCTGTATGGGAACATATACATCCCATCACAGCAGTTAGTGGATAGACTACAGTTGTATGGTTGTGACATAGACACCATAGGACATGTTACCTACACTGTGTATTGCTGTACCATGGCACCTGTGTGGCTGGTACAGTTGTACATTATGCCTGTGTGGTGACATTCCAAGGGTGCCATTACACACAGTGATGGTGTGCTGGCCGCCACATTCAGTATAGCAGTGACAGTCTGACATTTACATCCATCTGGTACCTTTCGGTATTGGTGGCACAACAGTGAATGCATCCCTACATCCCTGTAAATGGTGACTGTGAAAGGGTACAGCACTGTGTGTTCATTACTGTCATGTGTAATGGCTTCAGTGTATGTAGTGTGCAGACACTACATCATTGTGCTGAGGTGGATGATATCCCAGAGGATAGTAATGTGCAGTGGTTGGTATGTTGTCTGTGTCAGTGGAGCAGACAACACCTGACTGTGTTGTAGGCCAGCCTGGATAACTGTTGAATTTGTGTGGGTGTCAGTGACAGGTAGTGATATTCAACCACCTGCTAATGTACCAGTCAGAGGTCACTGTCAGTAGCTATGTCTGTAGAGAAGGAATACCTAGAAGGGGTACTCCATTAATGGCAGATGCCAAACCCCACTGGAGAGTGGTGTCAGTGCAGCATAGGTCTCCTGATGCTATGATCCCAGGGTATGACTCTCAGATACTTGTGTATACACCAGCTGACATACCAGTCTGTACATGGTGTACATATTTGGCAGCATGCCTTGCTGCCCTAGTAGTGCTATAAACCTTGTCATGGCAGTCAGCAAGGACATGAGTGGGGGTACATCAGGGTGTACAGCAACTAGACTGAATCAAGCCATCTCACTGTACCACCCATTCATGCAACATGTACAAAGCACCCACTTATGCATCAGTGATACTATCAATGTGTTGTTACTACATGGCCCACTGTTGGCATACATACACAACACAGGAACATCTGGCTCCAATAGCTGTTCTGTAAGCAGCAGTGCTCAACAGGGCACAGCCCTGGGTCCTCTACTGTTTGGCCTGCATGTCTCCACAGTACACGTGGGTACTGAATGACTGTGGCTAACAATGGTGGCTACTGCCTGCTACTTGTAAGCACTCATACAGTCACTGTTATGTCAATGTCTTGCATGATGGTATTACAAATACACGTCTGGTGAAATAGTGATGAGCATAAACCCCAACTGAATATATATGTACTATCCTTTCCATTGGGGAGACCTATGTCCTCAGTTAGTAGCATGGCAGTCCCTACATGTGATGTACATATGTAGGGGTGACAGGTAGCTACACAGACCCAGCCACACAGGTGTACAGCTTATGTGCCACAAATCAAAATAGCTGTACAGTGGTATGGCAGGATTCATATGGTATAGCTGTGGTCACAGACACCGGTAGGTTACATACCCATACCCTCCATATACTCCTCCCCCAGCATGCCAGTATCTGTCTACAATGGCCATGTGTTGATGTACTTTCCAAGTTGTTTTGGTACATACAGATAACAGCATGGCCCCTCACAGGGTCCTATCAAATTAACAGTATGTGCTCACCTCTGTTCATTTGCAATGTGTGTCAGTGCCACTTCTGCCATTCAACATACTCGCAGGTGTTCTGTGCCATGCATACAGGACAAGGTGTGACCCCACTTAATTGTATATGCTGCCTATCTATAGGAAACATAGTAGATGGATTAGTTACCCTAAGGACATTAAGCCACTATGTGAGGTTAGTAGTACATGCTTGTTGGAGATATTTGTGTAGCAGATGTAATGCACCCTTAACACAGACCATCCATATTGGTACAGTACAGAGAGCTCCTCAGTGCTCCTCTGGACATGTATACCTCTCAACCTGGAAACATCAAAAATCAGGACAAAGACCCATGAAAATAGGTACAAATCTGTACACTAATTAACATAAAATTTGCATGCACAACTGTGTAACCCCATACACTCCGATGGGATTATGGGATACCAACTTTCAAACGCAAACTGAAGGATAACCAAAATATGGCCCCAGCACTATCTCTGCAAAAGTAAAAGTCATCTAAATATAACACATTACAGAGATCTGTAACTAATAAAGAGGTTGCTGCTAGCAAACAACTTTATTTGTAGATGAAACAATGAAATATAAAGTGCCTGTTGTTGCCCTTGAGGAATAAATTGCCTATGTTACATAAAAAAAAAGGAATGAATGGCAAACTGATAACAGCTTCATAGTTACCAAGTATGTCTGCCAAAAAGGACACTCAGGACTGCAGTATTTTTTTACCTCCTATGACACAGTACAGTATCAGCAATCCATCTACATATTGTGGGAGTAGAACCCATAGCATTCTGCATCAAAAGCAAGTATTTTGCCTGCTGTGCTACTAACACAAACAGACAGTATAACTTAAGCAGCACTAAACTTTTCTCCCCCTGAAGGAGCTATGCAGCACATGAAATTTGGAAAAAGCCAATATTTATTGGGGGGGGCAAAACCAGGGACACATTTTAAACATTCTTGCATTTCCTGAAAGATAGGAAGACTGAAACTTAAATAGCTATCAGATTTGCCAAAAAAACACACATTTTAAGAGGAAAAGACTAAAAGTATGAGCTGCCATTAAAAGACTGAAAGTAACAGTAAAACGCAATGCTTCTGCCAACAGAAAACTGTTGTTAAAGACTGAAAGTATTAGTAACACAGTTTGATAATTCAAGTACAAAGCTTCTGCAAGTCTGCCATTAAATAACACAGAAAGCTGCCATAATGTGAAGCCTGCATGCCCTTAAAGGCTGAAAGTAATATAACTGTTTGAAAAGTCACACACCTCCTTTAAGTACAAATCTTCTGTTAGTGTCATTAAATAACACACAGAAAGCAGCCGTTATGTGAAGCCTGCATACCGTTAGTTTGAAAAGTCACACACCTCCTTAAAGTACAAGTCTGCCATTAAATAATACACACAGAAAGCTGCCGCTATGTGAAGTTAAGATGCCTGCATGCCATTTAAGACTGAAAACTGCCTAAGTAACATAGCCGTTTGAAAAGTCTCACACACACACACACCTCTGCCATTAAGTTAAAAAGCTTCTGCAAGTTCACACACACATACCTCTGCCACAAGTAAAAAGGCAAGTCTGTAATTAAGCAAAAATCTTCTGCAAGTTCACACACACATACCTCTGCCACAAGTAAAAAGGCAAGTCTGTAATTAAGCAAAAAGCTTCTGCAAGCTGCCTAAGTAAATGGAAAGCTGTGCTGTTATGTGACACTGTGAATCTGTGATGCCTACATGCATGTCGTTAAAGACTGAAAGCTGCCTAAGGAACATAGCCATTTGAAAAGACACACACACCTTCTCAATAATCCTAATCACTCTGCAGCTAAAACGGTGCATTAGGCATTAAATCTGCAGCAGGACTTGAAAATGGCATTAAATCTGCTTCAGATATGACAAGTATTCAAACAGGCAACTTCATATTCAATTAAATCTGCCCATTGCTCAGACAAGTATTTCATATTCAGACAGACATACGCGAGTATTCAGGCAACTCCATGACTTACGTGCTGGTGTTAAATCTGCAGCATGGCTTGAAAATGCCTCTATACTCAGTTAAATCTGCCCAGACAAATATTCCATATTCAAACAGAGAGACAGACACGCGCGAGTATTCAGGCAACTCAATGACTTACAAAATGGGTCATGCACATCTGAGCTTAATTCCGACAGGCTGACGGAGCTGATGTCATCATGCACGTGATGACGTCAGCTCCGAAAGCGTGGAATCTAAAAAATAGCTTAAAAAATCGGAAATGAAGGGGTGCCACTCGGGAATCGTGGCACCCTTTCACTGGGACCCCAAAACTCAGTAAAAACTGAGCAATTCGGGACGGTTGGGAGGTCTGTGGACATGCCATTTGTATGATAGGCTGCATGGATGTCATCTCAACACTGGACCACTGGGTGTGTGGCTGTGTCTCCCGTGGACTTGGGCATTATGTGCTGTTCCTATGATGAGGGGGTAGTGATGTCTCCAATTGTGATGGCAGTACGGCCATCATGCTACTGAAGTGCACATCTCCTGATGCTCTGTGATGTGCTGCACAATGCTGTCACAGCCTGACATACACACATGGCCACATTCAGTCTAGCAATATTTCCACTCACTGCATACAGGACACACCACAGCATACACACACAGTGCATGCTGACTGCATGTATAGTGGAAACACAGTACAGTACAGAGGACAATACTGGATGCACACACAATGCCTCTTGTCTGCTAGAAGTATCCATGTAGGACACATAATGCTTGTTGATGCATGTTGTGGTCATTCATTTGGGAGGCCACATCACCTACAAACAGTAAAATAATGCAAAACCCTACCCCATGTACATTACGAAGGTTATCATATGTATGCAGCATGGCTACACACACACACACACACACACACACACACACACACACACACACACACACACACACACACACACACACACACACACTCACACACATACACACAAGTAGTATACTATTGGGAGATTAGAACCTCTACCTATCTACTGTCACAGACTATGGCTCACAGTATTTATTGCATGCACCACAGAGTTTCTTTGCTGTTAGACTGTCAGCCAGTGCTCTTAAAGTGGCTGTAATCAGCAGGCTGTGTAGTGGAGGGCAATTTAGAGGGCAGCAGCTAGTCACAGAGCCAAAAAGTACATAACCATTGCATGGGGATAGCCGATAAGGGCATACCTGTTGTGCTTCCAGGAGATATATTTACAGACGCACACACACACACACACACACACACACACACACACACACACACACACTGAGTTGGCTGCTGTGTAATTAGAACCCCTATCTGTCTAATGTTACACACTATACCTCACAGTACGTATCACATGTACCATGGAATTTACCTGCTGTTAAGCTGTCAACCAGTGCTCTTAAGGTGGATGTTATCATCAGGCCATGTAGAGGAGGGCAATTCAGATGGCAGCAGCTCATTACAAGGCCAAAAAGTGCATACACATTGCACAGGGATAGCCCATAATGGAATGTCTTTTGTGCTGCAAGGGGATATATTTACAGACACACACACACACACACACACACACACACACACACACACACACACACACACACACACACACACACACACACACTGAGGTGGCTGCTGTGAGATTAGAACCCCTACCTATCTGCTGTTATACACTATAGCTCGCAGTACCGATCACATGCACCATGGAGTTTATCTGATGCTAGACTATCAACCAGTGCCCTTAAGGTGAGTGACATCAACAGACCTTGTAGAGGAGTACAATTTAGAAGGCAGCAGCTAGCTAAAGGGCCAAAAAGTGTATATCCATTGCAAAAGGATAGCCCATAAGGACATGTCCATAGTGCTGCAAGGGGATATATTTCTACACACAGACGCACACACACAGAGCTGACTGATTTGAGAGTAGAACCCCCTAATGATCTGCAATTGCACGCTATAGCTCACAATACTTATTGCACATTCCACAGATTACATCTCTTGCATATGTGACTACAGCCACTGTAATTGTGGAGTTAGCAAAGTAGGCTTGTGTTGGATAGCATGTGTGGCCTGCAGAGTGATATTGCTTGGTACTGCTATTGTAACTATTGTCCTTGGTGTGGGGTACCTGTTAATATCCCTGCTATATATGTACAGTCACCAGTATGGCCATATATGGCTGATCACAGTTATATAGGCAAACATGTGGCTAGGGACACTTTACCCTGTCAAAGGCATGCATTGGAACCATTATACATTACACCATCTGGTCACCTGTGTCAGTCTACATGGTTGACATTCCACAGGCACAGGGGTCTGAGGGTGAGTGGAATATGTACTGTTGTGGTCTTGGTTTGATTCCTCTGGGCAACTGCACTAATGTGAAAGTGCAGATAAACTCAGCATTCATAGGGTATATATCTATATATATATATATATATATATATATATATATATATATATTTAAATCTATATAACAGGGATGTCTGTATAAATGCCACTGTGTGTGTACATTATGTATATGTGTTATATAGATATATGAAGAGAGTCTATGCATCATTGTAATATCTGAGGTATATTTTATATACATATATATATATATATATATATATATATATATATATATATATATATATATATATATATATATATATAAATCAGTATTATATATACTTGGGGTACCTATTGATAGATACACTACTCATGTGAGTGGGGGATATTTCCACATAGCAGGTCTTTGTGATTTTGAGGCAACAGAGTTGCGATCAAGTTAGCTAAGTGTAGGAGTATAGCCAGTGGGACCTTCAGTACTTACAAGGTGACTCAAGGCCAGAGCTGCCTGTACTCCAGTCTGGGATTTTGTGTGCTACAGACATTGGCAGCTGCACCTGTTTCCACAGTACAGCATTTCCCTGAACCTGTCCACTGCATTCCCCAGCTGTGTGTTATACTTATTATGTTATTGCAGACCTCCCAACCGTCCCAAATTTCTCAGTTTTTACCGAGTTTTGGGGTCCCAGTGAAGGGGTGCCATGATTCCCGAGTGGCACCCCTTCATTTCCGATTTTTTAAGCTATTTTTTAGATTCCGCGCTTTCGGAGCTGACGTCATCACGTGCACGATGACATCAGCTCCATCAGCCTGTTGGAATTAAGCTCAGATGTGCGTGACCCATTTTGTAAGTCATTGAGTTGCCTGAATACTCACGCGCGTCTGTCTGTTTGAATATGGAATACTCGTCTGGGCAGATTTAACTGAGTATGGAGCCGTTTTCAAGCCATGCTGCAGATTTAACACCATCATGTAAGTCATGGAGTTGCCTGAATACTCGCATGTGCCTGTCTGAATATGAAATACTTGTCTGGGCACTGGGCAGATTTAATTGAATATGAAGTTGCCTGTTTGAATACTTGTCATATCTGAAGCAGATTTAATGCCGTTTTCAAGTCCTGCTGCAGATTTAATGCCTAATGCACCGTTTTAGCTGCAGAGTGATTAGGATTACTGAGAAGGTGTGTGTGTCTTTTCAAATGGCTATGTTACTTAGGCAGCTTTCAGTCTTTAATGACATGCATGTAGGCATACAGATTCACAGTGTCACATAGCACAGCTTTCCATTTACTTAGGCAGCTTGCAGAAGCTTTTTGCTTAATTACAGACTTGCCTTTTTACTTGTGGCAGAGGTGTGTGTGTGTGAACTTGCAGAAGCTTTTTAACTTAATGGTAGAGGTGTGTGTGTGTGTGAGACTTTTCAAACGGCTATGTTACTTAGGCAGTTTCCAGTCTTAAATGGCATGCAGGCATCGTAGCTTCAGATAGCGGCAGCTTTCTGTGTGTATTATTTAATGGCAGACTTGTATTTTAAGGAGGTGTGTGACTTTTCAAACTGACGGTATGCAGGCTTCACATAACGGCTGCTTTTTGTGTGTTATTTAATGACACTAACAGAAACTTTGTACTTAAAGGAGGTGTGTGACTTTTCAAACAGTTGTATTACTTTCAGCCTTTAAGGGTATGCAGGCTTCACATTATGGCAGCTTTCTGAGTTATTTAATGGCAGACTTGCAGAAGCTTTGTACTTGAATTACCAAACTGTGTTACTAATACTTTCAGTCTTTAACAGCAGTTTTCTGTTGGCAGAAGCATTGTGTTTTACTGTTACTTTCAGTCTTTAATGGCAGCTCATACTTTTTGTCTTTTCCTCTTAAAATGTGTGTTTTTTTTGGCAAATCTGATAGCTATTTAAGTTTCAGTCTTTCTATCTTTCAGGAAATGCAAGAACGTTTAAAATGTGTCCCTGGTTTTGCCCCCCCCCCCAATAAATATTGGCTTTTTCCAAATTTCATGTGCTGCATAGCTCCTTCAGGGGGAGAAAAGTTTAGTGCTGCTTAAGTTATACTGTCTGTTTGTGTTAGTAGCACAACAGGCAAAATACTTGCTTTTGATGCAGAATGCTATGGGTTCTACTCCCACAATATGTAGATGGATTGCTGATACTGCACTGTGTCATAGGGGGTAAAAAATACTGCAGTCCTGAGTGTCCTTTTTGGCAGAGATACTTGGTAACTATGAAGCTGTTATCAGTTTGCCATCCATTCCATTTTTTTATGTAACATAGGCAATGTATTCCTCAAGGGCAACAACAGACACTTTATATTTCATTGTTTCATCTACAAATAAAGTTGTTTGGTAGCAGCAACCTTTTTATTAGTTACAGATCTCTGTAATGTGTTATATTTAGATGACTTTTACTTTTGCAGAGATAGTGCTGGGGCCATATTTTTGTTATCCTTCAGTTTGCGTTTGAAAGTTGGTATCCCATAATTCCATCGGAGTGGGTGGGGTTACACAGTTGTGCATGCAAATTTTCTGTTAATTATTGTACAGATTTGTACCTATTTTCATGGGTCTTTGTCCTGATTTTTGATGTTTCCAGGTTGAGAGGTATGTGTGACTTGCATGCATAATGTAACACCACACACAGGGTGACAGTCTGCATACCTCTCACTATACATGTTTTTGCAGAATGTCCAGCGTTTCACTCCATATGTCTGGTCTGTTTCTCATATATTTGTGGTGTTCTGGTAGCTTATTGTATAATGCAGTCTCTGAAGAGTACTAACTACAGATACATTTGAGTGATGTAGTATACATCCTGCAGATATTCTGCTGTGATGCAACCTGCTGTTATACTAGTCACTTTCAAGGTTAATCAGAGCATGTATAATGTCTGTCTGTAGTTATGGCCTTTCTGTCCTCCACTCTCTCTGACTTTGTCCAGCTGCTTTGCAGTAACAGACTGATGGGTATGACAGTCTGTGGGAATGCCACCATACAACTACTTCATATGCAAAAGATGTGGATGCTGCCAGATTCACGCCATCAACACCACCACCCATACTAATGTTCCTATCCGACTGAGACACAGAAGCTGCAAGACAGAGATGTATATTTCATCACGCAATCAACAGCATACAGAGATACATTATCGTCCCTGTGTTACGTGTGATATACAATGTGTGCCCAGGTTCTATGTCACAGCCCTGAGGTTAGCTGGTCTGCTGATATATAATTGCTGACGTATTGTTACAGCAGTTGTATGGGAATACTGATGTGTTTGGATGATCAGCCCATGATCTGCTGGCGTAGACATTTGCGTGACTGTCCTGTGACCCCACTGTTTACCATCTCCCTTGCCTAATGTAGTGGATATTCCAGCCATGTGGCCTTGTGAATATTATGAAGCATATACTATTGGACTGGATACCTTTTGTTCCATGTGGCTGTTAGATCTCTCCAAGTCACCCAGTGGCCCACTATATTCCCTTGCATACATGCGGCAGGTCTATACATATGCTAACATATTCTAGTACTCCTTACAAGTGGTGTATAGGTGAGTGACTTACCTTTCAAATGCAGCAGTTGACAGACCTGTACTTCAGGGCTGACTCTGTCTGATGTAAGCAGTACACAGCCAATACATGATTAGGTACAGGTTGTGTGAGCTGGCTGGCATAATTTTTACTATATGTCTGTGAGTCTGAGTAAGGTGTCAGTCCCTAGGGCCCTAGGTTGTCAGTTCATGTACTATGCAGTGTCTCTTGGCCAAGGCCATGGCATACTGGGATCACCTATATCTGCCTACAGGGACATCCTCACGGGGTTCCTCCTCCAAGTTCTCCAATGGCTGTGGCTGTGGGTACCTAGGCACAGGTGGGGGGGGTTGAGTGTCCCTTCCCTTTGCTGATCCTGCTGCAGCTGTTTCTGCAGGATCATATTGTGTAGCATGGCATATACTGTGAACATCTGTGCACATGTGGCTGGAGAGTACTTTATGGCTCAGCCAGATATATAGAGTCACTGGAACCGTGACTTTAGCAGCCCAAACACATGCTATATGATGTCATTAGTTTGTGTGTGTGTGTGCCTCATTATAGCATTCTTCCATGGGTGCATGTGCATTTCTGATGGGTGTGATCATACATGGTTCCAGTGAGTAGCCAGCATCCCCCAGTAAATAGCCATGTAGGATGTCCTCCCTAGTAAACATCTGGTACAGCTGCAATGTGTGCCAGATATGGGAGTCATGATAACTGCCAGGGCTGCTAGCACACACATTCATGATAATGCCCTGGATATTGCACACAACCTGGCAGTTGATGGAGTGATACCCCTTGCAGCTGATATAGATTCCACCCTCTTCACCAGGTGGTGCCTTGCTGTGTACATGAGTGCAGTCTATGGCACCCAGTACCTCAGGGTATTGTGCTACATGGTAGAAGTGTTGCGTATTGGTGGCCCTTGCTTTGGGGTGAGGGGAAAATAAATGCGCTTATTGGCATGTGGTAGCATTGCATCTAGGAAATGATGGAGTACCCTGGATGCTGATGCCTGCGAGACACACATGTCCACAGTTGGTCTTTGGAAAGTACCTGTGGCTAGTATCCTGAGAGCTACACATACCTTTGTGTCCACTGGGATGGGTTCCCCTCTGCTGGCTCTGGGTCTGAGTTGAGGGAGGCAGACCTCAGTGAGTTGTTGTAGTATGTCCCCCTCCACCCTGTAGCACTCTACAATCTCCAGCTCATGTAGCTCCTGGAAGGTTACCCTGAGCCTGAACACTCTTTCTTTTCAGTCTAGGCCTATTGTCAGCAGCAGCAGCAGCATTGACATCAGCATCTAGCATATACAGATGTAGTAGACTTGCAGCAGCCACTAGCATTCCTTCAGTTAAAATTCCCATGTCTGTACACCACTGATACAGAGTCTGGGGGCAAATCAGATTGTAGGGTGTATACAACCTTTATTAGGCTCTGCTGTAGGTGCAGGCTGTGTGATTGGCTACCTATGATGCATTCCACATGGCAAGTACATCATTAAGAACATTCAATATCCCTACTTTAAGTGAATCAGTAATTAAAATATCATTGGCTTTTTGATTTACTCAGCAGTGCAGCCTACTGTGCAAACACGTGAAAACAAGCACCCCAAAGGTAAATATGCTCTGCATTCATTGTACACCCAAAAGTTGTAAAGAAAAGAGAAGATGGGTTATATAAACCTGTACTTCGGTGCTCACAAATGGTAAATGGAAATGACAATGGAAAACAAATAAGTAAGGCATTTATTACCACCTACAATGCTGATCAGCAACAAATTAGAAGTATTTTGTCCTGGAATTAGAATTTATTCCAAGTAAATGAAGAATTGTTTAAATTATTGAGAAATAATCCCAAACCTGTATATAAAAGGGTCAAACATTTCAAAAATATGTTAGAACTGAGCAATAGTAGGAAATTAGGATACAACATGGGGTTGAATAAAAGTACTTTTAAATGTGAAGCCTGTGTACAATGCAAATACATTTTTGAAGGTGACAGAATTTGTGTAAATGAGAAGGAATGGATCAACAAGAATGCTTATTATAACTATGCTTCAAAAAGAGCAATTTATGGTGCCAAGTGACAATTATGTGCAGGGATCTATATAGGAAAAACTGAAAGAAAAATCAGAGAACTGATTTATGCAAACATATATGACATTGGTAAAGGAAATGGAAAGAGTGCATTGGGTAGGTACATTACTGATAACCCTAAACATTCCTTTAAATTCTGGGTCCTTGATTCTGTACAAGTGGATCTGAGAGGGGGGCCATGGAAGCTGAAGCTTGAAGCACTTGAACTTAAATGGCAGTTGTTACTGCCACTAATACGTTTCCTGGGCTTAATGAAAGCATTTGCATTGACATTTATTTTAAAATTAAAGCAAATAGAATTTTAATATATGTTAGCATTTCCTGTCAGAAAATCATGAGTAATGTTTTATTTCATGGTTTTCATTGCGTAACATAACCATTTTAGCAAGTGCATTTATCTTTGGTTGCTGTTTCTTTAAATGTGAGCTTGAATACTTGATTTGATGATGTCACTTATCAGTTTTGTTATATAATCACTGCCATTTTGTTAGTTTTTTGTTATGATGAAGTCCTTAAATAGCTTGGATGAAAGTGCTTAACTTTATTGTCTTTTTTAATATGAAAATATTAGTCATTAGTGGTTTTATCTTAAGCCATCAATTTTTTGTTTTACAGTCTTATATGAAGTTTTTACAAGTTTTATAAGAAGTTCATTATTGTATATGGTATAGTTCATCACTTGAGTTAGTGGTTTGGGTATTTGGAATTTGTAGGTAGGCCAGACACCATGGCAGCCTCCCAAGAAGTTGTGCCAGAGGGTTCAGGCCTAGGAGTCTCTGGACCAGGATTCTGCAAGGGGGCCTCACCTAGGGTATCAGTTGACTTAGACCTTACTGTTGGAGCTTTTTTGGTAATATCAGGGTCCTTTGCTTTTTTGTCTGTTTTTTTTTTGGAATTATGCTAGTAGACACTGGAGTCTGCAAAGGCCCTGCTATAGCAGTGGATTGCAGCACCACCAAATGGGCAGCAAGTACCTTGGCCCTACTTTTGAGAGTTTTTCTATGGAATTTTACAGTCAGAACAGTTAGAGATGTCATGCTGAGATCCCAAGCAGAACAGATAAAACAAGTGAAAATCATAATGCAGGATTTGCTTCCCACACTTCAAGCAGTTAATAACTTTTTTGAACATTAAATTAGCAGATAAATTTTCACAGTAGGGTATTTATCTAACTAGAAAAAGTAGAAGGTTCTCTGGAAACACAAACTGATTGACAGATTATGAGCATACTGAACACACGTGAAGCGCATCAGACTGCATAGCTAGAAAGAACTAAAGATAGCATCCTTTTTATATCCTGACATCCAGATGTTGGTCTTCAGAATTCCATCATCTAGAGTTGATGTAAAATCTTTGGAAACCATGCCAGTTGTGGGCTTCTCCATGGCAGGAAGACTCAAGAATCAATGCTGCAACATTGACTATGAAGAACATCTGAATTTGTTCCCTCCAATTCTATTCCATGTTCGTCAAACTGGGAATCTTCAGAAACAGAAGGATTGTTTTTCCTCTTAAAAGTAGAACTAGAATGTGAAGGTTTTTGAACCTTAGCTAAGACCAAAGCTAAGCCTATTAAATCTTCCTTATCTATAGTAACAGAGACAGGGGAAGATAAATGTTTAATTTCCTGCTTCTTCTTACCAGGTATATTGATAGAAGCATCCCAACTAATTTCATGGACATCACCCTGTGATTACAGTCATAAATTTCTTTGAGAGTGTGAAATTCACTCTTAATAATGATTTATCTGTCCATGCATCTTAACTTCATCTGCCTAAATAATTTTATAGTATACCACATGATACAATCATATTTGTACTCAGATAGCTGTATGTAAAAGATGCCATAATTAAACTGGGTCCACAATTAGCGACATTATTGTACACAAAAGATGAGAAAGGGGACTACTATCTTCACTACTGCTTGCTACAACAGGGTCTGTTTTGAAGGCACTCCCTATGTGTATCTTTTTTCTCAGATTTCACAATTGACTACAATGTCAGGTTAATAATGCAGATGACTGCAAAATTGGCAGCATTGTTCTTAGTCCCTCTGATACCGCCTTTGACATTTAACATTACTAACATTACTCATGAATGGTGCAGAGTAATAACCTTGCCATCTGATACCGCCTCTGACATTTAACATTACTAACATTACTCATGAATGGTGCAGGGTAATAACCTTGCCATCTGATACTGCCTCTGACATTTAACATTACTAACATTACTCATGAATGGTGCAGGTTAATAACCTTGCTATCTGATACCTCCTCTGACATTTAACATTAGTAACATTACTCATGAACGGTGCAGGGTAATAACCTTGCCATCTGATACTGCCTCTGACATTTAACATTACTAACATTACTCATGAACGGTGCAGAGTAATAACCTTGCCATCTGATACCTCCTCTGACATTTAATATTACTAACATTACTCATGAACAGTCCAGAGTAATAACCTTGCCATCTGATACTTCCTCTGATATTTAACATTAGTAACATTACTCATGAATGTTGCAGGTTAATAACCTTGCCATCTGATACTGCCTCTGACATTTAACATTACTAACATTACACATGAACCGTGCAGAGTAATAACCTTGCCATCTGATACTACCTCTGACATTTAACATTACTAACATTACTCGTGAACAGTGCAGAGTAATAACCTTGCCATCTGATACCACCTCTGACATTTAACATTAGTCAGGAATGGTGCATTCTGTCATTTGGTAACAAACTCCCCTTCTAGCTTGGTAAAGACTAAAAGTTGAGAAAACAGTAAAGGATGCTGGAGCCCTTGTAAATGATGACTTTTTGTCTAATATCCATATAGCTGCTACCATCTGCAAAGCCCATGGAGACACCCATTCAGTTCTCCATGCAGTCAGTAGCCTAATACCAATGATAGAAAGCTGTAGCCTGTTCTGTAACCCACTCCCACTCCATCTGGTGCAATTGAAAAAGGTACAATGATTCCTTACAAACAGAAGTGAAGGGGTTCAGGGCTTTTGTTATGGGTAAAGACCACAAAACTCTCACTTTTCTCTGTATATCATTGCCATCCTTAGAGGAGAACTGAACCTATCATATGGAGCACTAAAGGACTCCTTAATGTTTCAAACGCTTTGCTTGGAGTACATACTTGATGACTCAAACACAAAAGAATATTTGTCCTCAATAAAAAGTTAAAAAGTAATATCAACAATACTGTAAAACATGACATTTTCATATCTCACAGACTTCCATGCCCATGGAATAAACTCCATGTGCAGTTAAACTTATCCAATCAATCCACATCTCCAAGAAGGAACTGAATACCTATATGGGTACTCATAACTTCTAACAGGGGATTTGGGGTGTCAAGCTCCTTGGAGCTAAGAACTAGCTCACCATATATGCAAGTGTGTGTGTGTGTGTGTGTGTGTGTGTGTGTGTGTGTGTGTGTGTGTGTGTGTGTGTGTGCGTGCGTGTGTGTGTGACTGTGGAATGTCCTGTCACATGTTCTTAGGCTTCCAGACCCATTTGTGGGTGAAAAGATATGTGTGATAACACTATATAATGATGGATTAAGATGCAGAGACATATGTACCATTTCTCGTAAATGTCATACTGATTGAAATACCAAGTAAAGTAAAATCTGTTACCAGTAAAAAAATTGAAATTGTCTGTCATTTCTGTTCTAAAGATGACACAAAATACTATAAGGAAATACGCAGTTCATACCTTCTTCCCCAGCAACTCAGATAAACAGATGAGTGAACATATGCTGATTCACATCTTATGACAGAAGTACCAAGTACTTAAAGAATGTAAAAGACTCAGACACAGAAGCAGTCTGCGCTTACTCTAAATTCTTCCCAGTGTCAAGAAGCATGCTGTGTTCCTCTCCCAGATTGAGCCTATAATCTTATTATTAAACAGAGGGCTTCAGACTTCAGTGATGTCAGCCTCTTACCTTTCAGTGCTCTAAAGTCATCGAGGGTGGGGAAGACTATGCTGCACCTGCCCCCATATTACCTGGCATGCAAAATGTCAAGTGTGTATAAACAGAAGGCTTCAGATTTCAGGGATGTCACTCCCTCACTTTTCACCAGCTTTAAACCTATCCCAGTATTTTATAGCCCTCCCTATATGCACACTGCAGTGTACTTGTTCTTGTAGATAAAAGACTTCAGCCTTTAAGATATCATTCTCCCTCCTCCAACAGCACTGTGTGTGCCAAAAGGCAGGAAAGCTGGCAATGACTGGCAGTGACCCCTATATCAACACTCCACTATCCCTATGGTAAAAGGAAGACTTCATTCTTTATTACTGTCAGGCTTGCATCTGAGTGCCTCTACCTTACATTGTCCCTTTGGATAAAGAAGGGAATACTTCACTGTACTTAGTTCTATAGCTTTGGGGAACAGTAAACAATTATTTGTTTAACTGCTGAAGGTCATCACAGTTTTAAATTTATTTTTCCCTCTGTGCCCAATGATAATCTGTAGCTTGCCCTTGCATGATGGATTATAACTCAGAAACAGGATTGTAACAGCAATCTGTCTCTGATTACAGCTAGCAAAGTTTTCCCACAGTATAGTCTTTCTCTCTCTGTTTTTCTGTCTTACTTTCGCTATTTAAAAAATTAAGCAGCATAAACACATTGCTTTTTAGAAGGATTTTCTTTTCACAGATTTAGAGTCCTTGCTCACAGCTGCCGTCTCCTTTCTGAAAATAAACACTCACATTATGTAGGATAATAGTACACCATCCCTTCTCCCTAGCTATCAGCAGAATTAAACCTCTGCAGATGCAAATCCTATAAGAACTGGAAATTTCTCAGCGGGATTCTGACATGCTATTAAGTGAAGACAAGTTAAGGACCCTGGGATTCAAGTTTATAACAAAGTCTAGTACAGATGAAGTGAAGGCTAAAAATGATATAAACCATCAAATCATCTCTTGAACAGCAACAAAGAAAATGTAGTACTTGTACTTTGCCTTCTGTCTAGCATTGCTTAATGTTGTTAGCAGTTTAACACCAACCACAGAGATGCCATGGCATACATCATGGCTTATTTTGCTTTAATGGTGCATTTAATGAAAGAGCACCACAGTCTTTTGTAAGTGCATTAGGGAGTTACTAAGTATTAAATCCATGTTAGGTAATGCCCTTCCTTCCAAATATTACTTAGTGTACACAAAGAGCTATTCTGCATTTGCATTATTAGTTTGGTGAGCACAGGAATATATGCAGTGTATTTATCTACATGCTTGTAATCTGTTTTATGAACATATCACTTTTATGCAGATAGTCTTCACCAGTTCTTTACTTTATCCTCACCAGATACTGAGCAACATTTCTGTTCTGACAGCAATGGGACCTGGAAAGAGTTCATTTTAACAAAAGCAAATGGTTCTAGTGCTTATGAATGAAACAAAGATTATACTGAATTAGCTGTTGTTGAATATTATGTTTACAGAGACAGGGAGAGCTGTAAAATACTGAGTGGTTCAGTTCTGGTGGAAAGTGAGGGACTGACAGCACTAAAATCCAAAGTACCCTGTTTATCTACACTAACAGAGTGCATGCCAGGTACAGCATAGGCTTTCCCACACTAGCTTGGATTTAGAGCCTTGAAAACAAGAGGCTGACAGCACTGATATCTGAAGCCCTCTGTTTATTAATAGGATAAATGTAAAATACACATCAAAGTATGAAACACCAACACAAAAAGTACAGTCAGAAAATTACACATTTTGTTATAAAGAAGGAGTGAAGATAATTTTAAATAACCATCATTTGTAGAAAAAGTAAAACAGAAGCAGTGCACCCCCATTTGGATAAACAATTCAGCTCTGTGATCGACTTTGATTACTAAATATACAATATAAGCAGTGTAACTAATAAAATTAGTTATATTTCTTACAAGAAGGCAACCCCTACACCCCCACTAGTAATACAATCTCACAGTGTCAGAAGTGAGTGCAGCACTTGGTTATATGTGAATGAGTATGGCACACATTTATGACATCATGCAACATGGATTCTTCATATATTATTAACCTAAGGTGTCTGTCTTTGTCTTGACAAGTATATTTTGTCATAATGAGATGGCTTCTTGCTATGCTGTTACCCTGAATATTTGTGATATTAAATCTTGTCTGCAGAATCAACTTTTTATCTGATTAGTGCGAGATTTCTTGAATAGCCTTGCATTTTCTATATGGGAAACTAATAATAGCTCTCAGTCCAGGGCCTGAGAGAGAGGAAACTTCCTAGAATATTCCTACTAGGTATGTCTAATCTGGGTGTAAACTGATTAGGCATAGCTCTTAAACAGCTAACTTAATAGTACTATGAGGGCTCATTCAAATGTGCAGTGAGGATGTGCTAGGAATGTCTAGAAAACACTTAATTCCAACAATATTTCAGCTGCAACCTCCATAAGGGTTCCAGGGGAGGTCAAAGATATGGAATTTCAATGATCCCTAATCAAGACGTCAATAGCTGAAATGTTGACAAGGAGCTGTGGTCAAAAAGTGATTGGTACTTATCATGGCAGTAATGCTGGCACTCACTGTTGGAACCCATTAATATACAAAGCAGTCAATGTAAAGATGTAGGACATCTATGGATTGCTAGCAAGGGTGGATGACTCCAAAACTGACCACTAGATATTAACAAGCACTGAGACAGTCACAGAAGTGAAGAAGGCCTGAGTAAGGAAGGAGATTGGCTAAGCCATGAGTTACTTAGAGATGATCTCAAAGACGTTCTGCAAAATATTTGCTGACTTTGGAGGGGTGGGTGGAACATCACCCAGTCTATTTTCAGAAAGGATGGAGAAATCCTGACCTTAAAAATGGACACTGTCAAGAGGTGAAATGGATACTTTGAGGAGCTCCTGAATCTAGTGGACATGCCATCTTCTGAGAAGACAGTTTCAGAAGCATCTGATAAGACTGGCCCATTCCTATAGGACAGATTATTGTGGTGACAAAATACCTCCACAGTGGCAAGACTGTATAAGTGGATGAAATCTAGTGAGAAATGTTAAAAGTGCTGATTACTTATGGGTTATCATTGTTAACACATTTTAGTGTGGCGTGGAAGGGGGAGACAACCCCTGGAGTGGCAAACTGGGGTGGGGTTGTCTAATTTTTAAAATGGTGGAAAGGGCAATATGATGTAAATATTGAAGGATTACAGCCTTCAACCTACCTGGGAAAGCCTATGCCAAGATGCTGAAAGGGAAGCTGTATTGGATAGTCAAACTTCAAACTAAGGAGGACCGATGCAGATTTTGTCCTGACCATAGAATGATGGAGCAAGTCATTTTCATTGCACAGATATTAGAGGTGATGTGGGATTTTGCCAGTGCTGTATCCATGTGTTTTGTGAGCCTGTGGAAGGTATATGCCTTTGCATCTTGGAAATACTATGAGAGGTGGTATAAAGATATAGGGTTCCAAGGCCATTGCTATGTATCACTCAATTATATATTGGTGAAACGAGAATCCTTCATTATGTTAAATTCAATCATGTTGGACGTATGTCTCTTCAAAAGTAGCATTTTGCCCATCTTCTTGATTATGATTTTCATAGAGATGATATCAATGCACAGCCTAGGTGTGGAAAGCATCTATTTTGAGACATGACCATTGCATCTCATCTAAGAAAAAAGGTATTTATAATTTCACAGCACCTTACTGAAGCTATGTTGTACAGTTTCACTCCCATAGCAAAACAATGTGTAACCTGACACTTCTCCAAATAAAAAAAATGCCGTTTTCCAAAGTCCCTTCAAGGTCTGGTACTGACAGGTCTTTAAGTTCTCAGTAGGGATTGCCTTATCACTCCTCAAAATCCTGACCTAATGTTACAAAAATTCTCTGGCCTTAAATCCCGTTGAAGGTATTTTCCCATTCCTAATGCTTGCTTTCATACTGATACCCTGTTTTCTTATTCTTTTGTGTAACCAGAAAGAAATAGGTTCCATATGTCTGTTCTGCTCCCTAACTTCTGTATATCACTCTCAACATTGCCCTGATAGTCTTTTGTTGTATTCCTGTATGCCTCATGTATTTAATGAATCAACAGGGGCTTCCATTTTTGCAACTTGAAATCCAGTAATTACACCTATGATTTTAAGTGTAATTTATGTTCACCACAGTGATTTTATTATAATTTTTAGTGCATCTATATTTATGCAAAATTAAAACTGAATTCTGAATATACAATACTCAGTAAAGCAAACCGACAGCATTGTATGCAAGTATGAAAAAAATACAGGCGGTACCAAATAAATATGCTTGCTTAAAATGGCACTTTCTTTGAAGATCCCCATACGTACCCCCAAATATATTATTTTCTGGGCTTTGAGAACCATTTTTGCTACTGTATTCTGACTATGTCTTCCCTAACCTCTGCTTTGCATTCTTCTCATCCCCAGCTGTCTCTTACCTTATCCTCTCTTTACCCATCCCTGTCTCTTGCTCTTCTGTAAGATGCTCTCTTTCTTTGAATGGCTTTGAAGAGCTGGTTGTCTCCTCCCAATAAACTGTCACATGGCTTTTTGTATATACCTCCTTGCTACATCTCTGTCATTCTTCAGCCTTTGCCACCTTTATTACATTTCCATCCTGCAATAATCAAAATTCACAATATTGAAGTCCATTGTTCAGTGTTCATTTGCCTTGTGTCCAACTCTGCACAAATTATTCAAACAAGAACGTGTTCCCAGGCTAAATCTGAAAAGAAGCTTAGCAAGTTTCAAATAAGAATTCTCATACTTCTTTTCTTTTTATCCCACCCTCTATTTCTCAGACCTTAGACCATAATTACAAGTGTCAGGCGGTTGCACATTTCTCTCTGATGTCCAGATGATCATAAGGCTGGGAGTTCCACCCCCACAACAGTGTTTGTGTTTCACTAATAAAACTGCAGTACATTTTTTGGGGCGTGCACTCTTGAGGTGTTATACTTGTGACTGCACATTAAAGTGGAAACCAATTCACCTGAGATGGTGAGTCAGCTGAATTTTAAATAATACAATGCATATATCAGAATGAGTAGAGGCAATGGTTACAAGTCATATATGTAAAACATAAAAACACATTTTATACAAGTATACAATTTACACATACAACAATGTTCTTAACCAGATTCTCCACATTATACGTATAATAACATCATTATCTTTTATTAATACATTCCCTTATTCATATAGACCATATGTTATTTTATTTTCGTTAACACATCACATTTTATTTTCTAATTTTTTTCATAAATTCTTTTTCCTATATAATAAAAAATAAATGCTTCCACAGTTCCTCTCACATTTTACAGTAATTATACTCAGGATATCTTTAAATGCCAGTCCTATATTTTATTTTCCCTTTAGCAGGAATTCTCTGAAGTAACAAAACCATAAAAAAATCATACCTTGCTTTTATTAATAATTGCCCTTTTTATGAGACTTTTTATAAATATTCCATCATTCAACTAAGAAACAACTTTGAACTACTTTCTCATATATTCTCTTCAAACCACTTTCTCATTTTGATTCTCCCATAGAGCTTGATAAGGAAATTTATACTTCAACTCCTTGAATATTCCTTCATTGCCCTATTGTTACACTCTCCTCTCCATATCCTTTTATGATTAGTCTGTGATTTCAAACATATGGCATAAACCAGATACAAAGTGCTATAAAACATGACAAAATGCATCATGGTCAGTACATCTTCATCCACAACTATCTATAATTTCTCCTCTTCACTGGATTTATTTTGGGAGCCAAGATCACACTAAACAATGTTTCACTGTTGCCTTTCAAGTAAATGTCTGCTATATGGTTAGCTATCTGCAGTAAAACAGATTTAATTAACATTGCTCCATTCTTGTAAAATAATTTATAGGGGATCACGCATTCCAAAGACATGAGTCTGGAGTATTTATCCCTAGGCCTCTGCTGAAAATGGGTTCTGTCCCAGTTGGACTTTCCCAGTAAACAATCAATAAATAAAATAAAATCACATAATCACTTTTTCATCTTCTTCATCATTGCCTTTCTCTGGGTTAATGACAGTGCTATGACTTCCATTACTGTGAGTGGCAACAGTGTGAATCAGTTACCCCAAAAAACACCTTAAGTAAAACCAAAACCCGTCTTTTTGGCAAACCTTCTTACATCATCCATAACCTCCTCAACTTATATTTTACGGTAATAAAGCAGTGGAAAAAAGACCACATTCATTGCTTGTAGAAGGTGGTATTAGGAGTAACAATTTCACACTCACAGTCATTGCTTGTAGAAGGTGGTATTAGGAGGAACCATTTCACACTCACATTCATTGCTTGTAGAAGGTGGTATTAGGAGTAACTATTTCACACTCACATTCATTGCTTGTAAAAGGTGGTATTAGGAGTAACCATTTCACACTCACATTCATTGCTTGTAGAAGGCGGTATTAGGAGTAACCATTTCACACTCACATTTATTGCTTGTAGAAGGCGGTATTAGGAGTAACCATTTCACACTCACATTCATTGCTTGTAGAAGGCAGTATTAGGAGTAGCCATTTCACACTCACTTTCATTGCTTGTAGAAGGCGGTATTAAGAGTAACTATTTCAAACTCACATTCAATGCTTGTAGAAGGCGGTATTAGGAGTAACCATTTCACACTCACATTCATTGCTTGTAGAAGGCGGTATTAGGAGTAACCATTTCACACTCACATTCATTGCTTGTAGAAGGCGGTATTAGGAGTAACCATTTCACACACACATTCATTGCTTGTAGAAGGCGGTATTAGGAGTAACCATTTCATACTCACATTCATTGCTTATAGAAGGCGGTATTTGGAGTAACCATTTCACACTCACATTCATTGCTTGTAGAAGGCGGTATTAGGAGTAACCATTTCACACTCACATTCAATGCTTGTAGAAGGCGGTATTAGGAGTAACCATTTCACACTCACATTCATTGCTTGTACAAGGCGGTATTAGGAGTAACCATTTCACACTCACAGTCATTGCTTGTAGAAGGCGGTATTAGGAGTAACCATTTCACACTCACATTCATTGCTTGTACAAGGCGGTATGAGGAGTAACCATTTTACACTCACAGTCATTGCTTGTAGAAGGCGATATTAGGAGTAACCATTTCACACTCACATTCATTGCTTGTAGAAGGTGGTATTAGGAGTAACCATTTCACACTCACATTCATTGCTTGTAGAAGGTGGTATTAGGAGTAACCATTTCATACTCACATTCATTGCTTGTAGGAGGTGGTATTAGGAGTAACCATTTCACACTCACATTCATTGCTTGTAGAAGGCAGTATTAGGAGTAACCATTTCACACTCACATTCATTGCTTGTAGAAGGTGGTATTAGGAGTAACCATTTCACACTCACATTCATTGCTTGTAGAAGGTGGTATTAGGAGTAACCATTTCACACTCACATTCATTGCTTGTAGAAGGTGGTATTAGGAGTAACCATTTCACACTCACATTCATTGCTTGTAGAAGGTGGTATTAGGAGTAACCATTTCACACTCACATTCATTGCTTGTAGAAGGCGGTATTAGGAGTAACCATTTCACACTCACATTCATTGCTTGTAGAAGGCGGTATGAGGAGTAACCATTTCACACTCACATTCATTGCTTGTAGAAGGCGGTATTAGGAGTAACCATTTCACACTCACTTTCATTGCTTGTAGAAGGCGGTATTAGGAGTAACCATTTCACACTCACATTCATTGCTTGTAGAAGGCGGTATTAGGAGTAACCATTTCACACTCACATTCATTTCTTGTAGAAGGTGGTATTAGGAGTAACCATTTCACACTCACATTCATTGCTTGTAGAATGTGGTATTAGGAGTAACCATTTCACACTCACATTCATTGCTTGTAGAAGGTGGTATTAGGAGTAACCATTTCATACTCACATTCATTGCTTGTAGAAAGTGGTATTAGGAGTAACCATTTCACACTCACATTCATTGCCTGTAGAAGGTGGTATTAGGAGTAACCATTTCATACTCACATTCATTGCTTGTAGAAGGTGGTATTAGGAGTAACCATTTCACACTCACATTCATTGCTTGTAGAAGGTGGTGTTAGGAGTAACCATTTCACACTCACATTCATTGCTTGTAAAAGGCGGTATTAGGAGTAACCATTTCACACTCACATTCATTGCTTGTAGAAGGCAGTATTTGGAGTAACCATTTCACACTCACATTCATTGCTTGCAGAAGGCGGTATCAGGAGTAACCATTTCACACTCACATTCATTGCTTGTAGAAGGCAGTATTAGGAGTAACCATTTCACACTCACATTCATTGCTTGTAGAAGGTGGTATTAGGAGTAATCATTTCACACTCACATTCATTGCTTGTAGAAGGTGGTATTAGGAGTAACCATTTCACACTCACATTCATTGCTTGTAGAAGGTGGCATTAGGAGTAACCATTTCTCACTCGCATTCATTGCTTCTAGAAGGTGGCATTAGGAGTAACCATTTCACACTCACATTCATTGCTTGTAGAAGGTGGTATTAGGGGTAACCATTTCACACTCACATTCATTGCTTGTAGAAGGGGGTATAAGGAGTAACCATCTCACACTCACATTCATTGCTTGTAGAAGGCGGTATTAGGAGTAACCATTTCACACTCACATTCATTGCTTGTAGAAGGCGGTATTAGGAGTAACCATTTCACACTCACATTCATTGCTTTTAGAAGGCGGTATTAGGAGTAACCATTTCACATTCACATTCATTGCTTGTAGAAGGCGGTATTAGGAGTAACCATTTCACACTCACATTCATTGCTTGTAGAAGGCGGTATTAGGGGTAACCATTTTACACTCACATTCATTGCGTGTAGAAGGTGGTATTAGGAGTAACTATTTCACACTCACATTCATTCCTTGTAGAAGGTGGTATTAGGAGTAACCATTTCACACTCACATTCATTGCTTGTAGAAGGTGGTATTAGGAGTAACCATTTCACACTCACATTCATTGCTTGTAGAAGGTGGTATTAGGAGTAACCATTTCACACTCACATTCATTGTGTGTAGAAGGTGGTATTAGGAGTAACCATTTCATACTATCAGCACTCACGGAAGCTACCTTCAGACAATTACCATCTTCTCCATTTTTTCATCTGACAAACAAGTATCCTTTTGTTCAAATGCTGTTGCTAGCTTGTCTGTAACTTCTTGTGGGATCTCTTAGTCCTGAACAGTAATTTTCTGTAATGCATATTTCTCTTCTTTTCATTAACTTTAAAACTCCTTTTTCCCCAATAATATACACCATATCATCAACATAAATCAAAATGTCCTGAATTGTTACCTTGTCATACACTACCATCTGACAAATGTTCACTTCCGGCTTAGTAATTTGGACTATATTATTCAATCAACAAGAAAACAGAAAGGAGAAAATGGTATAATTGATATGCTTTTTTATTTCTTGATGATACCTTCATCCTTTATCAATCCAGCCATTGACCACAGGTGTTTCCCAAATAATACCGGTCATTTTCTCTGTTCACACTTTCTGTAATACCTGATGAAAGTCTTTATTATCAACACTATTTTTGCTGTTTTGGGGATATATGTCTCCAGTATTTAAAGACCAATTCATCTGCCCTTGTCTATGAAAATGGAATGGCTCCTCCATGCACCTCTTTTTTTTCTTCTTAACTCCCTGAAATAGCCATTATATAAATATGTATTGCTTACTATACAGAAATCCTCATCAGACAGTTAGTAATAAACTTGTAACAGATTCTGTTGTCTGCTTTATTTTTGTCAAAACCCTTATTTTTTTCAGTTAACTGTCTTTGAACATTCCCTTACCATACCAAATTCATACATACAGTTAATATAAAAAGTTTACAAACATCCCTGTTAAAATGCTAGGTTTTTGTGATATAAAAAAATGAAACCACAATAAATCATTTCAAAACTTTTCCCACCTTTAATGTGACCTATAACCCTATACAATTCAATTGAAAAACAAACAAATCTGTTATGGGGGAAAAATATAAAAAATAAAAAAATGTACAATACGCTGGTTGCACAAGTGTGCAGAACCTTAAACTAATAATTTGTTGCGTGTGCACACCCTTAAATTAATACTTTGTTGAAGCACCTGTTGATTTAATTACAGCATTCAGTCTTCTCGGGTAGGAGTCTATCAGCATGTGCCATCTTGACTTGGCAATATTTGCCCATTCTTCCTTATAAAAGTGCTCCCAATCTGTCCGATTGCGAGGGCATCTCTTGTGCAGAGCCCTCTTCTGGTCACCCTTCATATTTTCTATTGGATTTAGGTCTGGGCTCTGGCTGGGTCATTCCAAAACTTTAAGTTTATTCTAGTGAAGCCATTCTTTTGTTGATTTGGATGTATGCTTGGGGTCATTGTCATGTTGAAAGGTGAAATTTCTCTTCATCTTCAGCTTTTTAGCAGACACCTGAAGGTTTTAGGCCAAAAGTGGCTGGTATTTTGAATTGTTCATAATTCCCTCCACCTTAACTAAAGCCCCAGTTCCAGCTGAAGAAAAGCAACCCCAAAACATGATACTGCCATCACCATGCTTCACCATAAGGATGGTGTTCTTTTCATGATTTGAAGGGTTGTTTTTGTGCCAAACATACCTTTTGTAATTGTGGCCAAAAAGTTCAGACTTGGTCTCATCAGACCATAACACATTCTCCCACATGCTTTTGGGAGGCAATGTATTTTTTTGCAAATTTTAGATAGACCTGGATGTTTTTCTGTGTAAGAAATGGCTTACATCTTGCAACCCTACCCCCATAGTCCAGACATAGGGAGAATACAGGAGATCGTTGTCACATGTAGTACGCAACCAGTACTTGGCAGAAAGTCCTGCATTTCCTTCAGTCTTGCTGTAAGTCTCATGGCAGCCTCCCTGACCAGTTTTCATCTTGTCTTTTCATCAATTTTGAAGGGATGTCCAGTTTTTTGCAATGTCACTGTTGTCCCATATTTTATCCACTTTTTGCTGACTGTCTTCACTGTGTTGCATGGTATATCCAATGCTGTGTAAATTTATTTGTACCCTTCTCCTGACTGATACCTTTCAACAAAGAGTTCCTTTTGATGAATTGTAAGCTCTTTGTGAACCATGGCATTTTCTGTAGCAGGCAACTGAGTAAATGTCAAGAAAATCCTACTAGGACAGTTGAACTTTATTTGCAGTTAATCAGAGTCTCTTTAATTGATGGCAGGTGTGCACCCAAGAAGACTGAATGTTGTAATTAAATCAAAAGGTGCTTCAACAAAGTATTGGTTTAAGGTTGTGAACACACAACAAAGTATTAGTTTAAGGGTGTGCACACTTATGCAACCAGTGTATTGTATGTTTTTTTTTATTTTTTCCTTAACGGATTGTTTGTTTTTTAATTGAATTGTACATATTATAGGTCACATTAAAGGTGGGAAAAGTTTTGAAATGATTTATTGTTGTCTCATTTTTTTATATCACAAAAACCTGGCATTTTAACAGGGGTGTGTAAACTTTTTATATCCACTGAAGGCCTCTAGTCTCTAATGCTCATTACATATTCCCTTTTCTTTACAGATGTAATGACACCTCTGTACAATTCTTTTTTCCCTTAATTTCCTGATGTAGTCATTCTGTATGTATTGATTACTTACTATATATAACATCAGATTGAATCAATAGACTGAAAATCGAAATTCTTACATAATACCACACACACACACACACACACACACACACACACACACACATATATATATATATATATATGTGTGTGTGTGTGTGTGTGTGTGTGTGTGTGTGATTGAATCAATAGAATGAAACTCAAAATTCTTCCATATACCACATATATATATATATATATATATATATATATATATATATATATATATATATATATATATACATATATATATATATATATTCCTTACCCACAAAAATCACTGCTTACTGTAGTTTCATTTAGTGCATTAATGACATGTTTTGTATTTAATTTCATGTATGCACTTTTATTACTTTAGGATTCTGAATTGTGTTTTTTTTTTAATTTTTGCACACATTTGTTATTATTTCAAGATTTTGAATTTTGTTTTTTGCAATATTCTGTATTTTGGTTTCAGTTTTATGATATGCAGCCATTTCCTCTTCAGTCTTCTAAAAGGGAACCCCCACTTTATGGAATATTGCACCTCTTTTATTCACAATATGTTTTCCATTCAGACTGAGTGCAAGAAGAATTGCATCCCATTTTGTACACCTTGAGACTTCTCCATCCAATTTAAGAACCTCTTCTCCTGGTAATAGTTACTGAGGTTGCAAGCTAGGAAGTAAAAAAGCACATTTCCTTATTTTCTGCAAAAGTCACTAGAGCATGCTCTGGGATCCTTAGGCATTCCCAGAGAAACTGAGATGTGCACTCTCTTCAGTATGCCCCATGGCCTTTTCAAATTTAGATGTGCTTTATAGGACTCCACTAGGTGGTGTCTAGTGACCACTAGTGACCATCCTCTTTAGGTACCCATTAAGCAGAGTTCTTCTAGGCATTTTTGTAACAGATTCACAGTATTGAGTGGAATCACCATGTCGGGACACTTCGTTCAAAGTGAAAGATGAGGATAAGATGCAATGCCAGCGATGTGGCAGGAAGTAGCAGGGCATATAAATGTAGAATGGATGCTAGCAATGGAAATTGAGTCTTGTGATTTGGAGAAGGAGCCACAGCTTGTGTGAAAGTCTGAAAATATCCACTAGTTATAATTAGTCTTACCTCTACCTGCAATATTAGTTCTAGAACTGGACTGCTCAGTCATGGAGGTCTTGCTACTATTCATAAGAGGCCCTGAGAAGATGTGGGTGTACTTTCTAGTCTCTGGCTGGGCACTGTACAGTTGTAGTGTGTGCCAGTATACAAGAGAGTCAACTCAATATCACTGTGAGTTACAGAATGGAAAACTTTGTCTCTTGTTTGTGTATATGCATTTAACAGATGTTTGGAGTATTCTTCCATCTTTGAGACCATGAAAATGGTGCTTGTTAGGCTACCACATACTCTTTCTAGTTCTGATGGGAGACTTCAAAGATCAATTGGACAATGATGGAGATACCAAGAGTGATTTGACTGGAAGCCATGTCTTATGTGACTGGAATACACCTGAATTGTTCCTGGCCTTCTGTGCTAATCTGTGATTATCTATCATGAGCATTGGGAGCACCTTCTGTGTGGAGTCTCCATGTCCTCCCAGCAGTCGATTGGCATTCAAAGGACATGCGTAGAATGGGCATGCCTTTGTTGAAGGTTTGGTGTCGAGCTGGCACCTCGGCACATGCAAAAAATCTACTACCAATCATTAGCGGACCGGAGTTCTGCTGTGGCGACCCCTAACTGGGAAAAGCTGAAAGAAGAACTGGGGGCCATAAGCGACTCACCAGCTGACACAAGCATCCTCCAAAAAGGTCTCACAGAGACAGATAACTGGTGCCAGAGCCATGGCCTAAAGCTAAATGCCAAAAAGTGCATAGTCATCCCCTTTGGGAAAAACAAAGTGCCCACAAATTACCACATAGGTGGTAATCCATTAAGTACAGAAGACGTAATTAGGGATTTGGGGACCCAAGTAGATTCCAATCTCTCCTTTGACAATCACATTGCTAAAGTGGTTAGAAAGACATTCTATATAGCCCACCTTATCACAAAGGGGTTCACATCTAGATCAAGAGAGGTCATTGTGCACCTCTACTCATCACTCATCAGGCCCATAATTGAATAGAATGCCCCATTTGGGATGTACCTTACCCGACACCTGCTACAACTAGAAAGACCCCAAAAGTACCTCACCAAGAGGATCAAGGGACTCAAACAGATGCCCTACATAGTTAGGCTAAAGAAACTCCAGCTCTACTCAGTTGCTTACCGCCTACTCAGAGGCGACCTGTGCCTGACATATAAAGCCATGTCCAACCCTGAATTAATGGACATGCTCCACCTCAAGAAATCCAAATCCATCAGAGCTACACGCTCCAGTGACTTAAACCTCAGCACAGAAATAAATAGAACATGCTGGAGGGACAGATTCATATCCCAGAGGCTCCCCTCACTCTGGAACAAAATCCCAATCCATGTTAGACAGAGCCCCTCAATGACCCTCTTCAAGAAGAATCTTGACGTTTGGATGGGAGATCGTAAATTTAGCCCTGGGATCTCTTCTGTGTCACTGCTAGACAGAGGCATGGTAAACTAACCTTAAATGGGCTATCTTCTGTGACCTACTATACAGAGGCACAGTCAACTAATCTAAAAAGGGTGGCGAAAGCCAAACACACTCTGGCTAGGCTTGTAAATGCCCTAGGGCAGATAGCCTAGTATCAACCTATGAACCTATGAACCTATAAGAAGAAGAAACTGCTTATAAGATTACATGGTAGCACAGCACCTTAGGTCAAAGGTCATAGATTAAATCTGTAGTTATGCAATCAGAGCTTAGGCCATATCATTTTTAACTCTTAGGTCAATACGGGCATTGAGTGGTCAGCTTACTACATTTTGTAATGAAGCTGGTCAGCTGAATAAAGCAGAGCCTGAGCAGACTATGGAAATGCCATCCTTTATTGAGGTTATCTCTAGAATGTCTAACAAATGCTTCTGTGTAAGATGACCAACTTCAACTACAAGAAAGCCTTCTCCTGTATAGATAGGAGGATGGGGATATGGTATCTATATGGACTTCAATCAAAACTTCAGATGTTAAGACAGGAAGCTGTGATTATAAATGTTAGTCTGTGCCTACCATGACAATTACCCTATGACCCACTAGAGGTCAATGGCAACGAGTGTAGCCATCAGGATAAAGAAGGAGCTCTTCTTTTTACCAAACTTGTTCCTTTTCCAAAGATACTTTTTAATCTCAGTTGGTGACACTGATAAAAGTCAGATTGGAGGTTTTGAGTTATTCTTGAACCCAGATGACACAAGTTTCTTTAAGAAGCCAGTGCCAGAAGCAACTGGTGGGTATACACCCACTTACGTAAACCTAGTGTCCAGTAGCCATGTTTTTGAAATGTTTTACATCCCACTCCTATGGACTGAGTCCTTTCTGTCTAGACTGCTTTGGTAGTTCGACATTTACCCTCCCTTATCTCTGTTGTTCATATTATTCTTATACATAAAATGTCACTGTCTGCTATTGTAACAAAACATGTAGCAGACGCAGTTGTTATGAACTGCACAGCATAATAGTTTCCTCTCACTCTTTCCGTTGCTGATACCTTTCTCATGTCCCTTTCCCCATAATTTCTAGTTCTTTACTCCATATTTTCCCCCAAAAAAGATTCTTCATCCTCTCTTGCAAATTTAATGTGTATGTTTTCTAATAATTCTCCAGTTTAGTCTCAGCTTACATATCAATGAGTGTAGTTAAACTAAATGACTTTTCACTGCCTTCTTCTATTCTGGTTGGTCAGAACACATTGGCTTTTAATATCTTGGACCAGGATGTGCTGCAGTGAAGTTTTTCACTTTTCTCCACTGTTGTGCGACTATATAATTAGTATACTGTATATAAGTAAGGAGGGATGGGGTGAAGTTCTCAATGGCTTTCTTTCTCTTTTTAGTGAACTTTAAAGCTATTTTTCTCAAAAAAAAATCAAAATGTAACTTATGTAGTTATTGATCCTAATACTTCAATCTTCCCCATGTTTCCACTACTCAGATTTTAAGCTGCTTTGGGCTGAAATCATGTCTAAAAACTGCCTCTTTATCATACCATTTAAGTGACTGAATATAGTAAAGTTAATGCAACCTACTTAGACATTGCATGAGTGTGCACTGGTTCTGTGCAGTGAAATCTGTGAGACTGCATAGCTGAATACCATCCTTTCTGAAATTAGAAAGGTTTCTTACTGCCATCTAGTGGTCATACAATAAACTAAGTGTTAAACAAATGCTACTTTGAATTGCAGTTAGTTGGATAAGCAAAATAAAAGCTGAATGCAAGTGACATGACTGTATTATTTCACCAGAGATATTGCCTTATGAAGAGCAGCACCATAGGATCAAAGGATCGTAGCAAATACAAGGCAATTAACTCAAGCGACCATTTATGCTTTGCCAATAACCACCCTCATGCTGTACTCCCTTTTCAAGAAAGGCAGAACAGGTCAGCCCCAGAGTAAATTTGTAAGGTATTGTCTAGTTCTCTATGTTTAATGTGAATGATGCTCAGGTATCACTTTATTTATATTTCGGGGAAGTGTGTTCCAGGGGTGGGGTAGGCACCAGGGTAATACATTTGTGTATTCTATCCATTTTATTTATGTGTTGGGTGATGTGATAATTACAGAGACCATGAATAAGTTAACTAAATTCAGTAGATCTCCCTCTGAAGAAGCCAACTGATGCCACTCTTGCCTGAGAAGGTTTTTGATACCATGGTTTATGAGATCAGAAATGATGTGTTCCTTGGCTTTGCAAATCAGATTAGTCAGACTAGTAGTTTCATAGTTTCTCTAATTCATGACAGTGATATGCTTGTTTAGGTACATCACCAATGCAGTTTGCCATACTTTGGGGCAAGTCTTGTAGTTAAGATTAAGTTAAGCAATTTAAGAAGGGGTACCACATCAGCATGTTTGGTGCTATTTATTAGGCATCCAAGTAAATTATCAGGCCCTATGGAAGTAGTACTTTTGGTCTTATAGAGTACCTTCAGTGCATGTCTATTTGTGATAGTAGAAGTATAAGGGATTGCAGAATTTGTGGAATTAAGATATACATACTATACTAAATTTGTCTGATAATATATTTGCTATGTTCAGTGGGTTGAGTGGGGTGTGACATTTTGAATAAATTCAGAACACTGCTGGGTGTTACATCTTAATTAACTAATATAACTAATGAAGGACTTACAGCCATTCTTGGCTTCATAAACTAATTTGAGTTCATGGTTTGCCTTACTAGCCCCAACAGTTGGTTTTAGTTCCCTACTTATATTATTGATGCAGTATTTGCAATTAGGCCTTTCAGATAAATTGTCTGATTTAGAAAGATTTTTTTCTCCTAGTATGTAATTTATTTAAGCTGGTTGACCACCAGAGAGATTTGTCTTTAAACTTCTAATTATATCTGGCTGTAGTATGGATGACCAAGTCTAGGCACTTATCTATGTGGGAATATAACTCCCTTGTATAAATAGCAGATTTGCCAGTGTTTGGCTTGGTGATGTTACAAATTAATTTGGATATGTTATCAAAGAGTTTGAGGGACTTGGCGGTGGTGGTGCTGCAGTAGCATTGTCGACTCACAATAAGATGCTGTCTGGTTCGATTCTCAGCTAGAGCATCTTCTGCGTGGAGACATGCGTGAATGGGCGTACCTTTTTTGAAGGTTGTGCATCAGAGCTGGCAACTCGGCACGTATAAATCTACTGCCAATCATTAGCGGACCGGAATTCCACTGTGGCGACCCCTAACCGGGAAAAGCTGAAAGACACAACAACAACAACATCAAAGAGTTTGAGGAGATTTTGTTTGAATTCCTTGAATTCACTATTATTGACTGCAAGACGTCTAGAGATTTTGAAAGACAGGGATGCAAGTTTATTGTACATGTAGTGGCTGTATTACTTGGGACAAGGTCAAGAACATTATGTCCTCTGTCTGGTTTGTTAACTTCAGGGATTTTTTTAATTCTAAAAATTTCTGGGTGTGCACATCTTTGGAGGCATAGGTGCTCCAGTTTTTTGAGGAATAATGGAAATCTCTCATTATAAGGGTGATCTTTGGTAATCCGTAGTTCCTCAAATACACTTTGAAATCTTACATGGTCATCAGGGGAAATGAATGGTGCCCTGTGTCAGGCTACAAATTTATATCTTGCCTCGTACAAGTTGGAGTACAAAGAGTTCAGTTTGTGGGTCTGTGGGAATCTATCTAAAGGTGATATGTTCCTCAACAAATGTGAAAATGCCATGCCAGCCTCCATCAGACCTGAATACATCAGAGTGTTTATCAGTTAATGATAAAATGTCTAAAAATGATTTGTCTGTTTCTAATGCTAGTACAGCAAATGTCAGCAACTAAAGTATTAACATGTTACAAATGGGAGGGGGGGACACATTGCTAACTTGGCTACATCATGGAATGCTGATTTTCATAGCCCCAAGCACTGAGAATGGCAAAAAATAATGCTTGACACAACACAAAAGGCTGAAAAAGTTATCTTGTAAGCATTTTTGAAGGGGGCAAGCCCACCAGCAACCCCCCACACCACCTAACTCGTATCTATCAACTTCACAGTTGTATCAACTCAAAGAATGGAGAAATCTCCCAAAATAAGTGAATCATTGCACACTTGGGAGCCACAAGCAGTTTGCTACTGTTTAAAAGTAAAATAAAAAAATCTTTTTTTAACTAAAACCTGAGTGTTGTAGTGCATAGTGCAGGCAGAGTATAAACTGTAGCAACTGTTTGCTACAGTTTATAAGAATTTTTTTAAGTAAAACATGAGCACCTAATGCTCTGTCCTGGTAAGATATAAACTCTAGCAAACTGTTTGCAACAGTTTATTATATGAAATTTTTTAAGCAAAATGTAAGTGTGTAGCACTCCTTCCAGGCAGTGTATAAACTGTAGCAAATGTTTGCTACATGTGTAGCAAACAGTTTGCTACAATTTATAAGAATATTCTTTGAAGTAAACCATGAGAGCCATAGTGCTCTGTAGCAAGCAGTTGGCTACAGTTTAAAAAAATGGAGGAAGGCTGAGGGAAGTGTACAGAAATGGGACCTGAATGGCTAGGCAGGAGGGAGGGTGTTGTGCATCTGGAGAAGGAATGCCTCTTTTTATTATTTATTTTTTTACACTAGGGGGGCATGAATCTGTAATAAGCCAATCATGTACATTAAAGTGCTTTTTTTTAGCTCTTCACTTGAAGATCTGAAGGATGGTGTGTTGGTTCATAGTACTGGCACAGGGTAGTAGTTGAGCCAGCTATGCTTCTGACTGCAGGTACTGTAAGCCAAGAAAGAAGCAAAACTAAAAGTAAAAACGGTTCTGAGATACCCTTTGCAGATAAATGACAACACAGGGTAGAAAAAGAAAGTAAGAGATTGGTATGTATTCACACCAAAGTAGAGAGGGAAGAACAAAAAAGCAAAGAGAGTACTTATGATCACTTATGATCCTGTACTAATATTTAGGAAAGTTAAGCAGAAGGTGACTTTTGTTTAGAGCTACCATTTCAGGGGAAGATTTAGAAGAAGCTGCAGTGCCAGTATTTTTAGAGGAAGAAGCTCTAACCTTCCACCTCAAGGCAAGTTACTGAAGAAAGTAAGCCTGAGTTAGTGGACTTACAAATATGTGGCATAAGCACTACAAAGACACAGTGGAGAAATGATACCTTAAGCAGGACAAGGTAAAACATGAAGATAATGATAGCATAAGCACTACAAAGACACAGTGGAGAAATGATATCTTAATCAGGACAAGGTAAAACATGAAGATAATGAACACTATAATCCCATTATTTATTATTCGTATTTTGAGTCAAAAGATGATCTGTAATATAAAGTCACAAAAGGAAGAAATTCTGTATCAGTTACCACTGCCAAAGCTTTACAGGACACTACTAATTAAGCTGACCTGTTCTCATGAGTTAGAAGGAAATGTAGGAATGGACAACTCACAAAAGTCACCCTAGTTTAGTACCCCTGTCCCTCATGGATAGAGGAAACATGTAAATGTCCTCTCTCCCTCTCTTTCACACACACTCTCTCTTTCTCTCTCTCTCTCAGTAGTTTAATACTCTTTTGTCTGAAACAAACATCACCTTACATATGGTTTCTTCTTCCAGTTTATGCTGCTGTTTCACTTCCACATCTGGACATCAAGTCAGTCACCCTTCACGAACAGCAAATACATTCTGCAGCGGCTTTTCTCATCCTTCCTTTTATGCAGTTTTATTGTTCTACTGAAAAAAAAACTGAGGTCCCAGCTCTGCAGCATTGAGAAATTGAGCCCTGACTGTGACTCAGATGCCAGAGTTTGATTAGCAGCTTGGGTGCTGGAGAAACCAAGTTGGGGAGTTGGGAAGTAGTGGCAGTTATCACTAGCTTGCCCATTCCTGGAGTAAAGGTAGAGTTTCTGCTTTCAGTCAACTACTTTTCCCAGTAATGGTGGTGGTGCTGTAATTACAGAGCAGATATCCACTAAATTAGGAATTTTAGGAATTACTGGGGGGAGAGACTAACTGACACTATGCACAGTAATGTGACTGACATCAAGAAACCAGAAACAAAATCCCTGGTATACACGAATAGCATGTATGATGTTGACAGGTTGCTCTGTCTCATGTTTATACATCCCTGATGACTGTGTTGGCCTACCACTAGGTGGTGGTTCAGGGTACACTAAAGTTCACAGCAATGAGATGGATTATACCTGGCACTAACATTAAGAGATATGTAAGCCGCACAAGTATCCAATGGTCCACAGGAAATCCCTGATGACTGTGTTGGCCTACCACTAGGTGGTGGTTCAGGGTACACTAAAGTTCAGAGCAATGAGATGGGTTATACCTGGCACTAACATTAAGAGATATGTAAGCCGCACAAGTTTACAATGGTCCACAGGAAATATATGTGAAGGGACAAAAAAAAAAACAAATTTATTGAGCCAAGGCAAAAAAAAAAAATCCAGCTTCAAACAACAGTACTCGTTTTCACCACATTCACTATATTACCTGTGGGATTTCTGTATATACTATTTGCTTCAGCATTTGCACATATTTGTACTTCACCATTTGGAGAGATCCACCAGGCTATGCTGCAACACACACACACACACACACACATATATATATATATATATATATATATATATATATATATATATATATATATATATATATATATATATATATATATATATATATATATATATATATATAAATATATATATATATATATATATATATACATATATATATATATATATATATATATATATATATATATATACATATATTGGTTTTATTGTGGAATAATTTATCATGCAGAATTTGTAAGAAACTGTAAAGCTGATCAAATTATTTTAAATTCAAACTTCAGGAGGTTGACCATAACAAAAGTGTACAACTATATCCTGGATGTTGTTCCTCTTGTGCTGGATTATTTATTTCTCACTTTATGCACAAGGACAAGTCTAAGAGTGTGGTTGCATTTTTTAAGACTATACAGATATGTCTCTGCATAAGATAGAGAGACTCCATTAATCACTGCTGATAAAAAGCAAGTAACTGGTTAGTTTAATGTTTAAAAAGGAGAATTGTGGCCCTGGAGACCAAAAGTTGACCTCTGGGTGTGAGGGACGTTTGTGCCTGGAACAGTTGTTCTGAAAGGGGTGCTGTGAAAGACAAGAGACAACCTGAAGAAGCCAGAGACAACATGGAAATATTCTGCAGAGTAATAAAACCAGGTGGAATCTGACTGACTTAATTTCAGAACTAAACATAAATTAATATGAGAAATTGTAGAGTTTGAGTGTTAATTTTATTCTAAGTCGTGTATGCATAAATGTGTGTGTGTGTGTGTGTGTGTATATGTATATATATATATATATATATATATATATATATATATACACACACACACACACACACACACACACACACACACACACACACACACACACACACACAGTGGATATAAAAAATAAAAAACATACAACATAAAAAAACATACAATAAGCTGTTTGCATAAGTGTGCATACCGTTAAACTAATCCTTTGTTGAAGCACCTGTTGATTTAGTTACAACATTCAAGTCTTCATGGGTACACACCTGCCATCAATTAAAGAGACTGTGATTAACCACAAATAAAGTTAATCTGTCCTAGTAGGAGTTTCCTGATATTTACTGAGTTGTCTGCTACAGCAAATGCCATGGTTCACAGAGAGCTTACAAAGCATCAAAGGGATCTCTTTGTTGAAAGTTATCAGTCAGAAGAAGGCTACAAAAAAATCTCCACAGCATTGGATATACCATGGAACACAGTGAAGACAGTCATCAAAAAGATGAGAAAATATGGGACAACAGTGATGTTGCAAAGAACTGGATGTCCCTCTAAAACTGATGAAAAAACAAGATGAAAACTTGTCAGGGAGACAGCCAAGAGATCTACAGCAACACTGAAGGAGCTGCAGGAATTTCTTGCAAGTACTGGTTGTGTACTACATGTGACTGACAACAATCTCCTGTATTCTCCATATGCCTGGACTATGGGGTAGGGTTGCAAGACAGAAGCCTTTTCTTATGCAGAAAAACATCCAGGCCCAGCTAAAATTTGCAAAACAATACATCAAGTCTTCCAAATGTATGTGGGAAAATGTGTTATGGTCTGATGATGAGACCAAGGTTGAACTTTTTGGCCATAATTCTAAAAGGTAAGTTTGGTGCAAAAACAACACTTTGCATCACCAAAAGAACACCATCCCCACGGTGAAGCATGGTGGTTGCAGTATCATGCTTTGGGGGTTCTTTTCTTCAGCTGGAACTGGGGCTTTAGTCAAGGTGGATGGAATTATGAACAGTTCCAAATACCAGTCACTTTTGGCCCAAAACCTTCAGGCGGCTGCTAGAAAGATGAAGATGAAGAGGAATTTCACCTTTCAACACAACAATGACCTCAACCATACATCCAAATCAACAAAAGAATGGCTTCGCCAGAAGAAAATTAAAGTTTTGGAATGGCCCAGCCAGAGCCCAGACCTAAATCCAATAGATAATTTGTGGGGTGACCTGAAGAGGGCTGTGCACAAGAGATGCCCTTACAATCTGACATCTGACAGATCTAGAGTGCTTTTGGAAGGAAGAGTGGGCAAATATTGCCAAGACAAGATGTGCCATGCTGATGGGCTCCTACCCAAGAAGACTGAATGCTGTAATTAAATCAAAAGATGCTTCAACAAAGTATTAGTTTAAGGGTGTGCACACTTATGCAACCAGCATATTATATGGTTTTTATTTTTTATATTTTTCCCCCAACATATTTGTTTGTTTTTCAATTGAATTGTACAGGGTATAGGTCACATTAAAGGTGGGAAAAGGTTTGAAATGATTTATTGTGGTCTCATTTTTTCATATCACAAACACACACACACACACACACACACACACACACACACACACACACACACACACACACACACACACACACACACACACATACACATACACATACACATACACAAGGATGGATGCAAATTGACAAGAACAAATCAACAAAAGGAAAAAGTGAAATAAATAAAATGGTGATGGTCTTCTGTTCATGCCCTGAGACAGTAACTTGACGCATGCAAATAATAACTAAATATTTTTTTCACAAGGATATTCCAATTCCAAGTTTGTATAACACCTTGGAAAGGGCATATTCCCCTACCCCAGTGTTATAGTGCTCTCAAACAAAAGTTGTCAGCTTTCCCGTCAACCAAATTAAGCATGCAGAAAAGCTGTCATCTAAATCGTCAGCCTGTCCCACTGCTCCCATATGTATAATCAGTTTCTTTAATGCAGGTACTGAGGAGAACAAGATTGCCCTCAATTTAAGTCCAAGATGTCAGCACTATATTGATTATGATTAATTCTGGTATTCCTTAATATTCCTTTCTTCTCACCTGTTAGGCACCCTGCAACCTCTAAGTATGACATTTATTCCTTTTTTGTGCAGTGGTATTCGTGAGGCAGACTCTTACTAAAGCATTGCTTACTTCCTAATTTATTGTACTTTGTGATCAAATGTCACATAAAGGTAAGTTATTTAAAAATTTCTTTGTGCAGTCTAGCCAGTGCCATGGCATTGAGGGATAAAGTCCTGACTATGGCTCAGATGCTACAGGCTCAATTAAAGCCTCGAGCATCTGTAGTGCTTTCAGCAGAAGATGGCATGTCCATCCTCAGGGCAGGGGTACATGCTCAGGGAACACCTTGAGGTTTAATGTCCCTAGCAGAGACCAGGCAAAGAACTGCAAAGTGCTACCTGAGGATGAGCAGGGCATCCTGCTGATGTTAGCCACTTGCAGAAATGAGGGTCAGTTCAGTGCTGATGCCCTTGCACATTCCACCAATGTGGTGTTAATCAGCACATACAGGGGCCTTGAGTAGGAAAACTACTCCAACTATTACAAAGACATGCATCTAGAGCATTTCTCCCCCAGCCTCTGCTGAAAACTGGCTTTGTTCCAAGTCGGACTTTCCTGGTAAATAAATGTTAAATAAATAAATATTGAGGGGAGAGTTGATTACAGCTGTCATCCATGCATACATAGGGGTTCTTTTTCCTGGTGCTCTAGAGTTCTAGACCCCCCTTGTGGCAGTCTTGTGAGGGAGGAGCACATCAGCTTCCCCACTAGACTCCCTTCTGATCTACACTGCTATATAGTGTCAGCATGTCTCTCTGACCCTGACTCTGTGGGCTACACCACCCACAACTCCTACTGGATGTTGCCAAGCAGCAAGCCAAGCCACTTCCCTCTACTCCAGGATGAGAGAGCCATGTGCTGCTTTATTTTCATCCTCCTACCCCACTCCCTACTGCGTCCATACCAGATAAAGCTATGAGGACATTTTTATTGCATATCCTAACCCTATCACTGGCAGGGGGATATGCTACTAGCTTCACATCAGGGGGTCATAATGCCTTCTCTTTGTAAGTGCATGACACAGTTTACTTACCACAAAGGCCACTAGCAAGTCTGCCCCTGAGACACACATTTGCTTCATCCCTCCTCTATAGGAGTTTATCAGAGTGTGTGCCCTATTCCACCCAGTCCCCCAGGATGGTTATTCCCATCCTACCCTGTCAGCTCCAAAAAGTATCTGAGCTACTTATAAATCTCAGGGGGATTGGACCATATCAGAGCTGTATTCATCAATTCCAGCAGATCTGGCTATAAATAGTTCTTGATAGTTTTATCATTTTGCTGATGCCTATCCTTTACAGAGTATAGAGAACATTCAGACTGAAAACTTAATGTGCAAACTTCCTATAATTCAGAAAGGTATTGCCATTTGTTTATTTATTTAACATTTGTTTACAGGGAAAGTCTGACTGGATGCAGGTCCATTTTCAGCAGAGGCCCAGGGAGAAAAGCTCCAACAATACAAAACAAAAACATTATACAACAAGAAAAATAACACAGTTGTTTGTCTTTTCGGCTTTTCCCGGTAAGGGGTCGCCACAGCGGAACTCCGGTCCGCTAATGATTGGCAGTAGATTTTTTTTATGGTGCCGAGTTGCCAGCCAGATGTCCAACCTTCAGCGATGGTATGCCCATTTACGCATGTCTTTCGGAGGCCACTCGACCGAGGGGAGGACATGCAGACTCCACACAGAAGGCACTCCCCGCACACTAGATGAAAATCGAACAGGAGAACCTCTTGCTGTGAGGCAGCAATGCAACCACTGTACCACCGCGGCTTACAGTTCATTAAAGGAACTACACATTGCACAACATAAATAACCAGAAGAGATGACATATTAGCAATTTTAACAAAATTTGTACATCAAAGAGTAAACGGTGTTATACAAACTCAAGACTAGTATATATTTCAGGAAGTACAGCATTTTTGAGGAAGACCTACAATAATTTGAGGTGCTAGAGTATATAGTTGAGTAAATACAACATTTTTGAGAAAGACTTGAAATGATTTGAGGTACTAGAGTAAGTATATATAGGGAAGTAGGAAGGTATAATAGGCTAGTACTATGAAGTGTAGAGCTAAAGAAAATCAGAGGGTGTATATGAAAGTGCAGTATATACAGTTAGTCAGGTGGGTAGCAAGAGCAAAGCCAGATCTTTTCTAAGTGAGTAAATAGAAGTTTTTTAAACTGTACTATGGTGCAGATGGAAGTGATGGAATAGGGTAGTTTATTCCATATTTTAGGAATGATGTTAGAGAATAAGGATTCTCCAGCTGAGTTGTTAGCCTTGATGGATTTTACTAGGACATTGTCACTGGAACGGAGTGTTCTAATGGTGGTGTATGGTTGTATAAGATCTTGAAGGGCCGGGTTTTATCTGGTTCATCATGTATTTTATGGGCAAAGGTTAGTTGCTTGTATTGGAGCAGCTGAGAGAGTTCTAACTAGTTTACTTGTCTAAGGGCAGTGCAATGATGTGTTTTATAAGGGGAGTTTGTAGTGAACTTGGCTATTTTATTGTAACATGTCTCTAGTTTAGTAAGGTCTTATTTGCGTAGATTGGTTAGTATTGGGGAGGCGTAGAGTATGGGTGACTGGAGGTGTGTCCAGGCAATGGTAGCTTTTGTGGCTCTGGTTAAAAATTTCTTGTTTCTGTAAAGGAGGCCTAATTTTTTATAAACTTTTTTGATAGTTTGGGCTATGTGGATATCAGATTTTAGATTGATGTCAATTTTGACCCATAGCAGTTTGGTATGTGTCACAGGGGTGATAATAGTTTTGTTTTTGGACTCTAGGGTGAAAACTGGGAGTGTTGTAGGTGTTCTTGATGGGTAGAAGAGGAGGAGTTTGGTTTTATTTGGGTTTAGAATGAGATGAGGATTGGTAAGTCAGGATTCTACTGATAGAAATGAGCTCTGGGTTATGGTGTGGAGGTCCTGTATGGTGGGGGCAGAGCATATGAGGGTAGAGTCATCTGTGTATTGTATCACAGATGCTTGGTGAGTGGAGGTGTGGAGTTGGTTGGTAAAGACGGAGAACAATAGTGGCCCTAAGATCGAGCCTTGTGGGACTCCTAGGGAGACTGGGAGGAGAGTGGACAGGTGATGTTGCCACAGTACAGCCTGTTGTCAGCCTGATAGGTAGTTCTGGAACCATGTAACAGTGGATGCACTAAGGTTTAGGGAGGAGAGGACTTTGATCAGTTTGTTGTGGTTTACCATATCAAATGCTTTGGACAGGTCTAGGAATATGGCGGATACGAATTGTCCTGAATTTCTAAGAAGATTGACTGTATTAGTAAAGGATATGATGGCTGCAGTTGCACTATGATGGGGGCTAAATCCATGTTGTGTGATTGATAATATACTGTGGACGTTGAGGCAGCCCATGAATTGAGTATGGACCCCCCTCTCTCTAGGATTTTGGATATGGGTGATACAATAGCAACTGGGTGGTAGTTAATAAGTTCAGTTGAGTTGCCTCCTTTGTGAAGAGGTATTATATGGGATATTTTCCAGATAGCAGGTACCATGCACGCTGACATAGATCTGTTTACGAGTATTGCTACTGGGTAAGCTATTCCTTCAGCAGCTACTTTCAGAAATTCAGCAGATAGTTTGTCTGTGGCTAAGGTGGTTGGTTTTAGTTTGAGCAGTAGTTTTTTACAGTATTTACTGTTACTGGCTGTAGTGTAAATAGTCTGGGGTTGTTTTGAGAGGGTTTGCTGAGCTGGGGAGTTACTGGGGCATGGTTACTGGAGATGTTGTTTGTATTGGCTAGGCTAGTATTGTTTCTGTAAAGAAAGTATTAAATTAGGTTGCTATGTTTTCTGGGTTAGTGGCAGAGGTTGGAGTAGATGTGGAGGTTTTGCCTGGAGATAGTATGTTATTAACTGCAGCCCAGAATTTTTGTGGGTTATTATGGTATTTTTCTTGAATATTGTGGTAATAATTGATTTTGTCCTGTTTTATGAGTTTTTTACCTTGTTACATAATTCTAGAAATGTTAGTTTTGTAGATTGGGTTTTGTGTTTGTGGTATTGTTCCCAGGCTTTGTCCCTAGTTTTGAGAAGGGAACGACATTCTTTGCTCAACCAGGGTGCATAATTGGTTCTAACCCTAATGGTTCTTGAGGGAGCATGGCAATCTAGGATCTCTAAAAATTTTTATTAAAGGATTTGACTGCTTCATCCAGAAGTAGCTGTTTTTTAGGGCTGAAATGAAATTTTGTAGGTTGAAGGATTTTTTGTTTCTGATTGCACGGTAAGAAATGTGGTTAGCTTGGAAGGTGCGGGCATGCATGAGAAAGGCTGGCAAGTGATTGCTCAGACCATCGGGAAGATAGCCTGCCTGAGATGTTAGTGAGGGACTGTTAACCTATATCCAGTCAAGGATAGACTGGCGATTGGTAGTTTTGTCAGTTCTTGTAGGGAATGTGATAAGTTGTGTAAATCCATGTAGGTTAATGTGTGATGCTGGGTTCAGAGAGGAACAGTCTAGCCAGTCAATATTGAAATCACCCAACAGGACTGTTTCTTGTGGGTATTAAGTAGAGGCCCAGTGAGGTATGTTTTCTAGTGCGTGGATTTTATTTCCTGGTGGAATATAACTGCCTATGATGTTAATGTACTTTTTTGGGTTGATTTTTATCTTAGTAAAGATTAGTTCCGCGTTTACGAAGTTGGGGCTGTTGTTTTCCAGATATTCTAGTGTTAGGTGTCCTTTAAACAGAACTGCAACCCCCCCCCCCCTTTTTTTGGCTGACCTGTCCTTGCATATTATATTGTATCCTGGGGCTACAATTTCATTATTGCAGTTGCTTGGTTTTAACCAAGTTTCGGTTAGCTTCGGTTGGTTCGGTTGTTGAAGCTAAATCTTTGAAGTACTTTGTTACTTTGCAATGGCTGCTGACACTGTAACCTCCAATTCTAGCCTACATACTTGCACAAACTTTTTGAAATGCCTCCAAGCACAAATATTAAATTTAAAAGCTATATGGCAGTCTTTTCAAAAGAAGACCTCTTAGAAACTCTTTGTATTTGGTCACTCAGTAATACAATAGTTATGTAACTACTCAAGTCAAAGCAAGAAAACACAGACCTAGAATCCTGAATGAGACTACATCTCAGCGCATTAGTATTTTAAAGAGAAAAAAAAATGAAAGACATGAATATTGGAGATGAACTAAAATCAGATATTAACCACCATTAAGAAGCCCATGAAGATCTCTTAGACTTAATTCTGAAAACACAACGCACAATTTACAGGCTGAAAAATGTTAGTGTTTTACTTAAGGGGGAAAGAAATTAACTATCTAAACCCCTAGTGCCAGTAATGAAGAAATGAAAATCCTGAGAAGTTTCAATACATGGAGTTTTCAGATTTACTTCTAATTTGTATTAAAGGCTGACAAATGTCTCTTGCTAACAACAAAGATACTTTTTGGATACCTACATAGGCAGGAGCTTTTTCAGACATTACAATGCTACAGAAATATGAACAAAGTCATTACTGACACAATAAACATTAATGACTGATTTTTGGATTGATGCCTGCCCCTGTTAAGTGAGAGCAGGAAACAAGCCGTGTATTTCATGGAATTCCTGATACATACCATCATGATTATGCTCTCCTAGTGATGGAGGAGAATCAGAAAATCCACCCAAAGTATGTACAGATGTTCCCAGACAGGTTGAGTGCAAACGTGAACAAACAGAGGAAAGTACAGCATCTTCAAAGATGAAACAGAATATTATGGATATGTAAATGAAAAAGATGGACTGTGCAAATCACAGGACAGCGCAGAGGTTGTGTAACTGGCATACTAGGCCTCAAAATACATCATAACAGATGTTGTACCTAAGACTGGTTAGTTACTAGCACAGGTTTCTACTGAGTGTTCCAACAGCACTGTCTGTAACCACAAGAGATGTTAGCTCAATACACGTCTAAATGAAAATGAATGCAGGATTATGTTGGAGTTTGTTCTTATCCACTTTGATCACTACTTTGTCGAGCAGAATTAAATAATTTAAAGCAATTCAAATTCAATCACAATTAATGTTGGAAGAGCACTGCATGTAATTACTGACTATATTTCAATATACCATGATATTTAGCTTATATGCTATTATTTCCCCCAATTAGAAGATATTGTAAGCAAGACATTGATATATTCTTCTCATTATCTTGTCTTTTTTAACTTTGCTGTTGTTTTATCCTATAGTCAGTCTGTCTGGCTGTCTACCTGATCTATCTAGCTATTGCATTTAACTGGGTTGACAAGCTGGTTCAAGGAACCTTTACAGTGATTACCTGCACTTCTTGGCAGTTGCAACTACAGATCACTTAACAATCATAGACACAGGTGGACAATGTATTTGTACTTTTTTACAGATTGCAGATTGCATGAGAGTCATATTAAATTCTATGAGTTATATTAAGGCATTCACTGAATGTTGTAACCTTGATGGTTTTACTTGAATGACTTAGTTCAGTAAACTTCTACCTTAATTACTATATGTCACTCTTGTTAATTTTTAACATTATAAACAATTCAGTATATTTACTTTGTACAGTTTTATTACATATTTTACGTTAAATTCAACTGATTATCTTATGCACATTTTTCATTAATATGTTAGCAAATAATATGGAGTTATTACATTACTTTCAAGTTTAACGTGGATAACATGGATCAGAAAAGTAAATGCATGTAAGGATAACTGCGATGGTGCAATGGTTAGACTTGCTGCCTCCCAGCAAGTGGTTCACTGGTTCAACTCTCAGCTGGGATGCCTTCTGTGTGGAACCTGCATGGCCTCCCTGTGGTCACATGGGTTTCCTCCAAGTGCCCTGGTTTCCTCCCACATCCAAAGAACATGCTGCAGGTAGATTGGACCCTCTAAATTGGCCCTAGGAGTGAGTATGTGCATGTCTGTGCCTTCTGTGGAAGGTTAGGTGCTGGGCTGGCAACTCAACTATGGATACCTAGTCTGGTTATACATTTTATTATCATCTGAAGTAAAACTAACTAATCTTTATATGACTGTCTTACAGCATTGTAAATTAAGCCTGCCAGATGCGCTTTGGTAATGCACACATTTTATGTATTCAGCTCACGTTTTGCATTCTTTGTAGGCTGACTTGTCTACAAATTGTGTTACTGTTCGTGTTTTTATTGTGTGTTCTTTAAAGAGCTTCCTGTGTAGTAGCTGAGCTTACAAGGTTTGCAACTATAAAAATAATAAATAAATAAATGCCTTACATTGAAACATCATTCGTGTGTGTGTGTGTGTGTGTGTGTGTGTGTGTGTGTGTGTGTGTGTGTGTGTGTGTGTGTGTGTGTGTGTGTTGACATACTTATTATAAATAGGTTCCAGATCAGACGGGAACCCTTGGATCCAGTGTAGTTACCTAAAAACAAAATAAAATATGCATCTGTTATTAAGCTAGCATGTCATGATTAATTTAGGGACCTAAACCTTGTCACCACAATAAACAGGACATGCTGGAGGGATAGATTCCTATCCCAGAGACTTCCCATACTCTGGAACAGGCTACCCATCTATGTCAAGCAAAGTTCTTCATTAGCACTCTTCAAGAAAAATCTTGATGAGTGGATGGGAAATAGGAAATACACCCCGTGGATCACTTCTGTGTCTCTGTTTATCAGTGGCACAGGAAAATAACTTTCTTGAGTGGCGTAAGCCAGGGAACCTTGTTGGCTAGGCTTACATAGGCCCTTGGGCCGATAGCCTAGTACCTACCTATGAACCTATGAACCTATAATCTTACAGAGAAGGCCCTGTTCTAGTATCCAGGTTCTGCACCAAGACGTTTGACTAAGCTGACTATTACCACACCCTGAAAATAGGTTGGGGGTAGTGTGCACATTTACTCAAATGGTTACACAAAGGTGAGAAAAATATATACTTCAGCCGGGCTTTGAACTCAGCTTCCCCAGAATGCCAGCTGTACCACTCAACAACTATGTTCTCTAGCCGCACCTCAGTCTCCCTCATTTCACAACTAATGAAACAGAAACAGTAACTAGAATACACACACACATACACACACACACACACACACACACACACACACACACACACACACACACACACACACACACACACACACACACACACGCACACACACAGACACATACACACATATGCATGCAGAGTTCTTATACAGTCAAAAAGGTGCACCAAACAGGAAAGAATCATGTCTCAAATAAGGCTTGAAAAATAAACCTTTCGGAATCCTATTCCATTACTCTTCCAACTACATCACTAAAGACAACTATGTGCATCAGGTCTGACCATAAGCTAATCACCCTTAACATCCACATCCCACCCCCACCCCCCAGTAAAGAAACCACCATAAAAAACTTCTCCAAAGCCAACTTCATGCTACTCAAGTCAGAAGTGACAAACTTCATGACACCCATGCAGACGGGAACTGAAAGTTCAACTGCTGAATCCTACACTAAGGCACTGTACGAGCACATCCACTTATGCATGAATCGTGCCATCCCAAATAGAACCAAAATGCTCTCATCCAAAAAAAGGAAGCCAATCTGGTGGTCCCCTGCCATAAACAAACTTTACAACAAAAGGAAGAAACATTTAATGAAAAGAGGAAAATCCCAGGATGCAAAAAAACTCCCTTACTAGCCTCAGTAAGAAACTGAGATAGGTTCATAGGTTCATAGGTTCATACTAGGCTATCTGCCTGAGGGCATTTACAAGCCTAGCCCATAGTTTTGTGGCTTATGCCACCCCTTTAGTATGGGGAACTATACCCATTATTTTGCTGTGCCTCTGTTGAGCAGTGACACTGAGGTAATCCCTGGGGTATATCTGCGATCTCCCATCCATTGGTCAAGATTTCTCTTGAACAAGGCCAGCGAGGTGCTCTGCCTCACATATACCGGGATTTTATTCCACAGCATAGGGAGTCTTTGGGTGATGAATCTATCCCTCCAGCACGTCCTATTAATAGCCGTGTCGAGGTTTAAGTCTCCGCCTTGTGGCTCTGACGGATCTAGATTTTTGAGGTGAAGCATATTCATCAAATCTGGGTTTGACATGGCCTTGTATGTTAGGCAAAGGTCACCTCTGAGCAAGCGGTAAGCGACTGAATAGAGCTGGAGTTCTTTCAGTCGGGCAGCATAGGACAGATGTTTGAGACCCTTTATCCTTTTGGTGAGGAACTTTTGTGGCCTCTCCAGCTGCTGCAAGTGTCGGGTCAGATGCATTCGGAATGGGGCATTGTACTCAATCATTGGTCTGATGAGTGATGAGTATAGGGAGACTATGACCTCCCTTGATCTAGATGAGAATCCCTTCATGATAAGGTGGGCAATGTAGAAGGTCTTCCTAACTACTTTAGCTACATGGGTGTCGAATGACAGTCTACTATCAACCTGGGTCCCCAGGTCCCTGATAACTTCTTCTGTGCTCAGTGGATTGCCACCTATTTGGTAGCTAGGGGTAACCTTGTTTTTCCGAAGGGTATGACTATGCATTTTTGGCATTTAACTTTAGGCCATGGCTCTGGCACCAGTTATCCGTTTCTGTGAGACCCTTCTGAAGGATATCTGTGTCAGATGTGTTTTCTACTATGGCCCAGTTTGCAGTCATCTGCAAACTTTGTCAGCCATAACCCTCCTGTGTTTGCTTGTACTTTGGAAAAGTAGATGCCAAACAAGAGTGGGCCCAGGACTGAGCCCTGTGGTACACCACTTGTGACAGGCTTTGAGTCTGACATGGCGCCAGCAACTCTGACCCTGTGGGTTCTGTCACTCAGCCAGTTTGCAACCCATCTTGTGATGTATGGGTTAACATTTAAGCTGATGAGTTTTTCAATGATACCTGAGTGGGGCATTGTATCAAGGCCTTCGCCAGATCGAGCTAGGCTGTATGGACTGCCTTTTCCTCATCAATGGCTTTGGTGACTGTTTCGAAAAAGTCAACCAAGTTTAGAAGGCATGATCTGCCTTTGACAAAGCCAAACTGGGATGGATCCAAAGTCTGCAAATTCCCTATGTCTTTATTTATGAGGTCCATTATGATCCTCTCCATGGCTTTGCAGATAAGGCTTGTCAAGCTAATGGGCCGGTAATTTCCAGGGTCGGTGGAGGCACCGCCTTTGTGAAGTGGGACCACAGTTGCAGTGCGCCACTCCCTGGGTACGTATCCAGAGGTAAGACTATGATTAAACAGCTGTCCTAGCTGTGGGTTTAATTCCTCATTGAGTCCGTGGAGCACACAGCCGGGGACACCATCAGGTCCCATGGATGCTGTGTTTTTTGCTTTGGAGAGAGCAGTTCTCACTTGGGCGTTGGAGATGTTTGGGGGGCTGCAATCGATGCCTCATAAAATCCTCCAAAGCTAGTTACGAAAATAAAATTGCCAAAGATTCCAAAGACAACCACAAAGCATTCTATAACTATGTCAAGAATCTAAATGGCAATGCTCAGATCTGCTCTGAGCTAAAACAGAATGGCATTAAATATACTGATCCGAAGGATATTTCCAATATCCTGGCAGATCGATTCAGTGCCAACTTCACCCCCCTCTCACCCCCTAAATGGCCCATCTCAATACCGGAAGATTGCCAAATTCCAGTAATAACGGCCACACAGGTACAAAACGCACTCTCTAAAGCCAAGAATACAGCATCCATGGGACCAGATGACATCCCGGGCTGTGTACTACATGAACTACAATATGAACTGGCACCTCACCTAAGTGTCATGTTTAATCATAGCCTCACCTCAGGTTTCGTGCCCACTGAGTGGCACAGAGCTACAGTTATCCCAATCCACAAGGGGGGATCCACCTTGGATTCCAGAAACTACCGTCCTATCAGTCTGACAAGCCTTATCTGCAAGGCCATGGAGCGTATTATCATGGAACTTATAAACAAAGACATTGGCAACCTCCAAACACTGGACCCCACCCAGTTTGGGTTTGTGAAGGGCCGATCTTGTCTCCTGAACCTGATTGACTTCTTTGAATCAGTCTCCAGAGCCATGGACAAGGGTAAGGTGGTCCACACAGCCTATCTAGACCTTGCCAAGGCCTTTGACACCATCCCCCACTCCGGAATCATAGATAAACTTACTAAGTTGGGCATTAATCCCTATGTCACCCAATGGGTTGCTATATGGCTTACTGATAGAACCCACACTGTAAAAGTAGCCGACTCCAAATCCAGCTCCAGACAAGTGACAAGTGGAGTACCTCAGGGTTCAGTCCTGGGGCCGCTCTTGTTTGGCATCTACTTCTCTGAAGTACAGGTCAACTCTAAGGGACTCTGGCTAACAAAGTTTGCAGATGACTGCAAACTGGGAGCCATTATTGAATCCCCAAATGATGTGGATACTCTACAAAAGGGCCTTACAGAAACAGATGCTTGGTGCCAGAGCCATGGGCTCAAGCTCAATGCCAAGAAATGTATTGTTATCCCCTTTGGGAAAAAACATGTATCCATGAATTACCATATAGGTGGCAGTACACTAAACACAGAAAGTGTGATAAGAGACTTAGGGACACAGGTGGACAGTGGTCTCACCTTCGATAACCACATCGCCACAACAGTCAGGAAATCCTTCTATGTGGCACACCTCATCACGAAGGGCTTTTCATCCAGAAAAAGAGGTCATTGTCCCACTGTACTCATCCCTCATTAGACCCATTATAGAATACAATGCCCCATTTGGTATGTACCTCTCAAGACATCTGCAACAACTGGAAAGGCCTCAGAAATACCTCACTAAAAGAATCACAGGCTTAAAGCAGATACCCTACGCTGACCGCCTTAAAACATTCCAGCTATACTCTGTCGCATATCGTCTACTCAGAAGCGATCTCTGCTTAACATACAAGGCCATGTCAAACCCAGAGCTGTTGGACATGCTACACTTAAAGAAATCCCAATCCCTCAGAGCTACATGCTCCAGGGATCTAAACCATGTCATCACAATAAACAAAACATGCTGGAGGGATAGGTTCCTGACCCAGAGACTCCCCAGACTCTGGAATAGAGTGACCATACATGTCAAGCAGAGTGCCTCTTTGGACCTCTTCAAGAGGAACCTTGACGATTGGATGGGAGAAAGGAAATTCACCCCAGGGATCACGTCAGTCGCCCTGCTAGACAGGGGTCCAGAAAAGTAAATAATGTGGGAAGAAATAGCCAGGGAATTGTTATGGCTAGGCTTGTATAGGCCCTAGGGCTGATAGCCTAGTACCAACCTATGAACCTATGAACCTATGAATCAGAACCATAACTTCTCTAACACTACAACCAGTTGGCAAAGAAGCAGTAACTTAGTACTTACACTCCTGTGGGTATGCAATGTACATACACTGACAAAGCAGTATACAGTGTGACAAAGCTTTGTGTTCTTAAGACAGGATATAAATCCAGACTCTCTAGATTATTTTCTGCATATGTCTAGCTGTGTCACTGCAGCAACTACAGAGCTGCAAACTAATATGGGTGTTATGTATATCTAATATGGGTGTTATGTATATGTAATATGGGTGTGTAGAGCTGCAAAGTAATATGTTGTTGTATATATGTAATATGGGTGTTATGTATATGTAATATGGTGTTGTGTATTTGTAATATGGGTGTGTAGAGCTGCAAACTAATATGGTGTTGTGTATATGTAATATGGGTGCTATGTATATGTAATATACTGTTGTGTATATGTAATGTGGGTGTGCAGAGCTGCAAACTAATATGATGATGTGTATATGTAATATTGGTGTTACGTATATGTAATATGGTGTGTATAAGTAATATGAGTGTGCAGAGCTGCAGACCAATATGGTGTTGTGTTTATGTAATACGGGTGTTATGTATATGTAGTATGGGTGTTATATATAAGTAATATGGGTGTGTAGAGCTGCAAACTAATATGGTGTTGTGTATATGTAATATGGGTGTTATGTATATGTAATATGGGTGTTATGTATATGTAATATTGTTGTGCAGAGCTGCAAACTAATATGGTGTTGTGTATATGTAATATGGGCGTTATGTATATGTAATATGGTGTTGTGCATATGTAATATGGGTGTGCAGAGCTGCAAACTAACATGGTGTTGTGTATATGTAATGTGGGTGTTATGTTTATGTAATATAGGTGTTATGTATATGTAGCCAAACAGGTGAACTAAATGAAATGGGATTAAGTTTCTCATCTGGGAATTTGTGTGCCAAGACAGGTTAATGTGTTAAGGACATAAACAAATCTCTGGGCAGATAATAGTTTAATAGAAACATATTTTAGATGACTTAGGTCCAAGTCAATTTTAATATGACAAAATCCAACATTTTAACAATGTACTGTGAAATACCATATTTGCTTATCAAAACTCTTTTTTTTTCTTTCTGAATTAGTAGTTTCACTTTCCTAGTATCTGATGTGAGACTTACCTTTGCTTTTTGTTCAGGCTGCTGTGTCAATGACATCTTTGCACGAAGAAACTAGGCTCTAAAAAGGCTGGTGCCTGCCTTCTATGAATTTCTTCCCCGGGATTTATGAACCTTGCGCCAGGCGCACGCATAGCGTAGGCGTCACAACGCCAAATATGTCCGCAGAGCGATTCAGGTACGATCCAATTCCACGTGCACTACCAGCGTGCACCGGATCTGCGCCACCCCCGTCGTAGGTATGCTAAACACCCCATGTGCGGTGTTGCACCATGCAAATGAAGGCATATAGCGATCCACGAAGTGGCGCAGGCGTAGCATAAGGCCACGGCAATGTAAACCAAAAAAAAACGGTTTACATTTTCCCAAACATAACATAGGAGTAATGGAAGACTGTCAGCCTCAGGTATCACACTGTTACCATATGCCAATGGCGAAATACACAGAGAATGTCAAAAGAAAACATGCACAACATGTAAAAAATAACATAAATGGTATGTCCACAGAAACTCACAGCAGAAGCCCAGGACATGTCTGCGGAAGGTGCAAAACAATGAAATAATATGACAATGTTATAAAACAGCAGCGTAATACACAGCAGCTTCACAGCCATAATACACCATGGTATGCATGGAAAGCCACAACCACGGTACAAGGGTTGCCAATGACTCGCGGCAGTGTTCGGCGTGGTAACTATGAATTAGTAGTCAATGCCATGCAAATGAGGCAGATAATACTGAATCGCAAAACCCCCGCCGGCGTAAGGCTGTACCAAACGGTGCAGCGGTAATACACCGAGGAGTGGCTCAGAGGGAATACATGTCACCTGCAGAGGGGTGTGCCACTGTAGGATTTTTTGATTAATATATTATTTTGATATTTATTAGTTATTATTTTTTACTGCCTGAAACAATTTTACTGCTTGAAACAATTATACTAATGATTTACCTACCAATACTGAAAGTGGACAAATATACACTATTTTGTTCTTTAGAAGAAACTAAAATATATATATAATATATATCAGTATTTATATATATACATTTTTTTAAACAAAAGTTTTTAATACATAAAAAATGTTACTTGATATACAAACATGACCAAAGTGTGAGTTTAAATGATAGATTGAATAATTGATTGATTGAATGTTAAGTATAAATAAAGGAAGCCACGCTGGGTATTTATTATAGACTCTGAAGAAGCCGGTTGTACCGGTGAAAGCGCTCAGTCGGTGTGCTTTGTTATTGGATTAAAAAATTTTTTACTGCCTCAAGTTCCTGATCTGTGCCTTATTGCTGGTTCCTGCTTTCCAGCGGTCGATGGTTGCATTGTTTTACCCCACTGTAGGAGGAAGCACATTGGAGCTCAGCAAACCTGGGCTGTACATTGCACATCACAGCTGCAGGACCGGCGTGTGGGGCAATAGTTGAGCTGAGAGCACACAATGCGCGCAGAGGTGCATGTGCACGAGGATGACTACGTTCCCTTAACCCAGTCATGTGACGCTCGCCCCGCAAACAACATCGGAAACAGGAAGGTGATGTTGAGAATATGAGGAAATGCGGAAGAAGTGTAATTGGAGTAATAATGAGCAATCAACACTAATCAACCCACGAAGGCCAATCAGCGGCAGCTGACAACTCTGCATGCAGAAACCTGCAAAATGGGATAGGGGAGGCATATGAATGCAAAGAAAGTAGGGGAGGTAGCAGATTGCAAAGAGTGAAGACCTGACACAGCAGAGCCAAGCAGACAGGCAGCACAACGGCGGCACAAAATGCACGATATGCCATGTCCCAGAAACTACACATGACAGGGCTCTGCAGGATGCATGCCAGGAAATAGTAGGTGCAACATGCAGAAATAGTAAGGGAAGGTCGAAAGGTAATCCATTGCAGGCAAGAGTAATGCAACACCAAAGGCAACAGCGTTGCAGTGCCAACGGTAAAACACGGAAGATAACCCCAGATACGGCCGTACAGACACACCCTATGACATCACCGGGTGCACAGCACAATAGTATAAAGTGTGAATGCACACAACACACAGCCGTGTATTCCCAAAAGCCGCACCATAGGTGTAAACACACGGGGAACTTTTAAAATGTACATGTTGGGTGCTGCCGTGGCCGTGATCCATCAGCATGTGTTAGAGACAGACGGTGTTGTGGAGGAGGGTGCCAACAACTACCGTAGGCCTCGGAGGAGAAGGAGAGTGTTCAGACCAAGGGTAACCTACCAGGGGCTACAAGACCTGGAGATAGTAGAGCGTTACAGGGTGGATAGGGACACATTACAGCAAATAGTGGAGCTGTGCCGGCCATGCCTGAGAACAAGAAACAACAGAGGGGAGCCCATCCCAGTGGACACAAAGGTATGTGTAAGCTTGCGAATACTGGCCACAGGTACCTTTCAAAGGCCAACTGGGGATATAATGGGCATCTCACAGGCATCAGCATCCAGAGTACTACACCAGTTTCTGGATGCCATGTTACCACATGCCAATGAGCATATATACTTCCCCAGATCTCAGGAGGATTTGGCTAGCAATATGCACCACTTCCACCGTGTGGCACAATACCCGGAGGTACTGGGTGCGATAGACTGTACACACATACAAATCAAGTCACCACCTGGGGAGCAGGGTAGATGCTACATAAACCGCAAGGGATTCCCCTCCATCAATTGCCAGGTCGTGTGCAATGCTCAGGGCATTATCATGGATGTGTGTGCTGGCAGCCCCGGAAGCTACCACGACTCCCATATCTGGCATGCCTCACAGCTGTACCAGGTATTCGCCAGGGGGGACATCCCACAAGGCCACCTCGTGGGGGATGCTGGCTATGCACTGGAGCTGTGGATGATGACTCCCATCAGAAATGCACACACACATGCAAGAACACCATAATGAGGCACACGCACAAACCAGAATAATCATAGAGCGTGTGTTTGGGATGCTGAAATCACGGTTCCGGTGCTTGGATACATCTGGTGGAGCCCTGCAGTACTCTCCAGGCACATGTGCCCACATATTCATAGTATGTGCCATGCTACATAATATGATCCTGCGGAAGCAGCTGCTGCAGGGACATAACGGTGAAGGGCCACAAAGCCCACCACAACTGCCAAGGCCAGTTCAGGCACAGAGGGTTCAGGACCAGGAACACACTGTGCCAGCCCCAGTAGGCAGACGGAGGCGTACCCAATATGCCTATGCCCTGGCAAAGAGGGAACGTATAGCACATACTCTGACAGCGTAGGCCCCATGGACTGACACCTCCCTACCTGCACACACAGTGAAATGGATGGCACACAAACATGACCACCCGTAAAATGTATCGTATGGGTGGCCCCATGTGTGACTCCAACATAGGCAGCCCCCAAATACTGTACACCCAACAGCCAGTGGAGCATATACATATAAGTACTACAATTAAGACAGGGAATCAGAGGGATGTAAGGTGACTGAGATGTAACATGCGATATCTGTACATAGTATACATAGTGAAACGACAACCTGAGCATCTGGGAGGTTCAACAGAAGAGGATACCGCCAACCATGGAACGGGCAACATACCGAAATGCATAACCGCGAGGCAGAAAGATCGCCAGACCACAGTACTGTAACAGTACATGCGCGGGTAATAGTATGTTGATATGAGGGGAGAGGTAGACACCACCGCCGGTGTCGCAGCCCATGCCATTTCACCACATTCCTATCACCCCATTTTTATTTTCTTTTTTTGGTAAATAGCGCAGGTTTAAGTGGGAATAGGCAGTGCTAAGTGAAGCTAATGGAAGTTCAGCATCTCTTGGTATCATGGCACATTGTGCAAAACCATGCAAACCAGCTTAAAACTGCAGTAATCACTCTATCACAATCAGCCACTGTTCTACCCAGCAACAAAATAATAAGCCCTACCAGGTCTCAAACCCAGGACCTTGTGTACTATAGTCACAGCAGTGTACCACTACACCATATCAGCTGTAAGAATTACTGCTGCTTTTGTCAATATATCATACATTACGATTATTGAACACTAGGGGAAAAAAAGTCATCACCACCAACTCTCAAACCCAGGTCTCTGTGTACTAGAGTCACAGCAACACACCACTAAGCCAAATCAGCTGTGTTGGAATCAGCTCTGGGGAATTGTTGATATATTTGTAAATATATCATGCACTACAGGGATGTAACTGTAGGGAAAAAAGACATCAGCATGCAACTTGCCTTCCAACATCTTAGAGCAGGAAATCCAGAGAAAGCCATCAATAATATGGGAGGGGAGGGCAAAGGACCAAAAAATAGGGACACATTTTAAATATTGCTCTTACAAACTTAGAAAGTTAATAGAATAACAGAATTTGCATTAGCATGAATTTTTCTGAAGGATATGAAGTCAGAAACTCAAATGTTTTCTTCAATATTTTTAGACTTTAAACCTCAATGATTTGCCAGAAAACTGCAATTTTATGAGAAACATACTAGAAAAAGGTGACAAAAATCTGGACAGTCTGTGAAAATCTGTACAGTTGGGAGGTATGGTGAGAAATTTTGAACCCAGAACCATTTGTACTACAGTCAGAGCAACATACCAGTAAGCCAACTGACCTCTGGAGTATAATGACTGCTTTTACAAACATATCCTGGTTGCCAGTCACACACTACTCCTATATATATATATAAATAAATAAATATATATATATATATATATATATATATATATATATATATATATATATATATACACAATAGTGGCCCAAAACACGGTGTACTTAGAATGTTGAGGTTTTAAAGGACATGTCTCAGTCTGCCTCTACAAACATACACAGCTGACAGACCAGCATCAACTGTTGCAGCATGCACAGTCAGATAGAAAAGGAGCTATGACACTCATATCTGTCTTTCTCCTTACTCGGCCCAACACATTTACACAGTACATTACTACTGAATCTGAAAGGCTGATAGCAATGGCTAGACATACATACCTCTCAACTCTACAGATTTCCACAGAATGTCTAGAGTTTTTCCTCATATTTTTGGCCTGCTCCTTATAAGATTGTGTAGTTTTCTGGCAAGTCACTGGAATTATATGAGGAATGAAGTCACTTAATAAGCATATACATTTCAGTTTCAGACTTCAAATCCTTCAGAAAATGTATGTCAAAACAAACCCTGTTAGTCTAGCAATTTTCTAAGTTTATAAAAGCAATAATTAAAATCTGTCCATATCTTTTGGGCCTTTGTCCCCCTATTTTCTTGGGCTTTGTCTAGATTTCTTGTGTAAGAGGTTTACAGGTATGCAGACACCCCATGCAAAGCTGTGGACATACATCAATCCAAACAGTGGACAGTATTTCCACCTACCCTCTGGGTTGCTGTAGCTCCCACATCTCCATAATATCCTTCTCACAGGCCAGGAAAAGGGCCAAGGCCCACATGAAGGATTTAATTATACCACTGCGTTGCCATGCCATTGGCTAATGGAAAGGCAACACAGCTATTCTGAATGCAGTTGGCAAGAGGGAGACACAGATTAGTGCACAGGCCATCACTTGCTTATGAGCATTACCTACAAAAGGCAGGCTGCTGTCTATGCTAAACAGATCTGACACTTCTTTCAGGAAGACAGACTGTGGATCTTGACAGCAATACTTGTGGATTTCTTCTGACTAAGGAGTACAGCAGTATACTAGGTATGTCATAAAATTAAGCATGTGATGGAATGCAGATGGGGGGAAGCAGTCATGGGAAATGGGAATTTAAACAGTAAGTCTCAACAAGACTTCCTGGACTGACATGTTGCAGGTAGAGTGCTGTCCAGCAACTATGGCCATCCCTGATGGCTCTGTCTGCAGTGACATGCAGTAAGTCACAGCTCTGGCCCCCAAGTCACCCCAGCAATGCTCAGCTCACATATGAGTACTACTGGATTATCTGTTGTACAATACTGACTGTGACACTGCCAGCCCAGCTAGCTGGGATGTTGTAAATATTAATATGTTATTTGTGAATATTATTATGATACATATGCTTCTCATGCAAATCTAAGAGGTCTATATATGTTATGTGGATAGTAAACAACTGGTGCAGAAGTGTGTGCTGAACTGTATGTTATGTACTGAGCTCATACCTCTCAACTGTCCAGGGTTTTGCAGACTGACCACGTGTTTGCCCATATTTGTAGTCATTTTCACATGCATTTGTGTTTTGTCTGGCAAATCACTGGCAAATCATTAAAGACTGAAGTCATAAAATAATAGCACACATTTGAATGTCAGATGTCATATCATTCAGAGTTTTCTTGTGAATACAAAACCTGGTATTCTATCAACTGTCTAAGTGTGTAAGAGCAATATTTATAAAGTGTCACTATTTGTGGGCCTTTGCTCCCACGTTATTTGTGCCTCTGTCCAGATGTCTTGCTCTAAGTGGTTGAGAGGTATGACTGAGCTTCAGTATTGTAAACACAGTGTGCCATACTGCCAAAGGACAGAAATGTATATCAGATATTACCTGTGCAAATGTATGTATTAATAGTAGAAGCTGGAAGCCTCAAACATACACACATAAGTAGAAAAACTTCAAGTAAATAAGCTGAACTTGTTTTTTTAAATGTGTTACCTCAGTTTCAGTGCAGCAAGCAGACATAAATGTCTACAGCTATAGGTTTTTGTATTGTCTTGAAACAAATAATTACTAAGCTGAACATATAAAAGTGTTTAACTGTGTTTTGACTTCCACTTCTACACAAACATCAGACAGATAAGTATGTCTGATGCAGAAAAGTTTGTTAGTTGCTGTTAGCCTGTGGAATGAAGGCAGGTAACAAACACTTATGTAATCTGAGCTAACCCAGCATTAATGTGGATTATTACTTTCAGACCTGTCTCACAGAAAGGCCTTTGTATGTTGTATTTCTCTTTGTATCTGACAACATCCACTCATCTGCATTTGCCTTGCTAATATTAAGGAACTAGGCAAATGCAAATTTGTTTACATATAGATAGGAATATAGTATATCTGTATTATGTTTGTGTGGTCTGCATTGCTCTGAGTATCAATCATCTCTGCATTTAATGTTGATCTGAAACTATTTAAGCTTTGATCACTTCTATTTTGTATCTTATTCTGCTATTACATTTGTTTGGTTTTAAGTTTTCTTTTATGTTGGAGCTTGAAGAGTTCTTGGCTAGGGTCAGTTAAAAACAGTTAAATAATTATTTTGCAACATGTGAATAGCATCAGTTAATTAGTGGGAGGAGCTGAGAGACAGCATTGCTCTTTTGTTTAGAAATATCTGTAGTTAGCTGAAGTGTTTGTGTGGTCTGCATTGCTCTATCATTCATCTCTGCATTTAATGTTGATTTGAAGCTCTTTATTTAAGCTTTGATCACTTCTATTTTGTATCTTATTCTTGTATTACATTTGTTTTGTTTTAAGTTTTCGGTTCTTTTGGAGTTTTAAGAGTTCCCCCTTGTTGTGTTTATATTTGTTGGCTTTTGAGTTGGCTGCCCCTACTATAAATCTCATTTTGTACACACCTCCCAGTCCCCTCTCATCAGCTTATCCTACTGAGTAGACAGAGATCATTTGGAGCACCCTCTTTGTCCCCACCTCCACCCTCTTAGTCCCCACCCTCTTAGTTTCTCAACCTGAAATTATAGTGTGTCATCTCTTCCCACTTAACCTAAAAACAAAAAGCATTTTACTGCATTTGTGTTTCTTCCTACTTTATTACTTTAATTTGTTTTTGCTGCCTGTTCTTAAAATGACTCACTTGCACTTATTCTGCTGCATTTATTACTGCTTGTTAGTAGAATGATGTGATTGTAACTGTTATGCTAAGCCTTTTGGTTTAGGCACATGGGCTTCAGGCCAGTTGTTTTACATTAAGAAGGTTTGTAGTCTGCACTCTTGTGGCAGGAGAGGTAGCTTACATCCTTCTAAGTTGGGAGTTGCTGGTTGAAGGCTTAGTGACTGTTACTGTAATATTGTCTTAGTTATGGTTTAAGCACTTGTCCTTCAGGCCAGTTATTTTACATTAAGAAGGTTTGTGGTCTACCCTGTTGTGGGAGGAAAAGTTAGATTATGGCCTTCTTAGCTGGCAATTGCTCATTAAAAGATTATTGTGACTGCTTATTTGAACTCTTTCTTTCTGACATTGGTATGCCTTGTTTGCTGTAGCATATACTACATCCTGACCTGCTGAATCTAGCTTTATTTGTATAACTTGAACACTTATCCAGGCCATCTTTTTTGGAGAGGGTTCCCCTGCACCCTAGTGGCAGGAGTGTGCAGTTAGAACCTGTGTGAATGAAGGCTGCTGGAACAGGACTCAGTTTTGAGCTTTATTATTGCTGAATTGGTTAATTTGTTTAAATCTGTTTGCTCACTGTTATATATAAGTGTGTATCTGTTCACTTATGTTACATTGGCCTAAACAGAGTTTAAATATCTTTAGTATAGTCTGGTTACAGGTTTTGCTGTATTCCCATCAGTTTCTGTGATTCCTGTGTTTCCTGCTACACCATATTGTGTTGGTCAGGGCCTGCCTGCACTTACTGGGAGTAAGTGAACTGGGTGGAACTGGTATGGCATAGGGTGTTGAGCTAAGAGCTCAGAGACAAGGGTTGATTGGTCAGTCCCAGTGTTCCTATTTTACCTTCATGATCATGGTATTTAAACCCAGCATGTGTGTGAGTTTGTGCTTGTGTGCTGTTTTAACCCTTTGTGAGGTATCTCAGTTGCATTTTATTCCCTTGCTAGCACTCCTGTGTGAGTGAGGCCCTTGCCTGCAGCTACTGTATTGAATTATCCAGCCATACTCACACCTATAGGTGCTATCCTCAGAGAGAACCCAGTCTACTATCCCTGACCTCTCTTCCACAGATTCTGATAATCATGGACAGAAAAATTCCTGTGCTTTCCCTGATACTCTGGTTAATATGGGAATCCTGAGAGAGTGTAGCAACTGCCTTATGTATAGAGACAACCGTCTACTACTACCACCTAGGAACACAATATGTGAGACATGCAGTCACATTAAGAACCTAAAATCCTTGCTATCACAGTCACAAGCCAGTACATGATTGACAGACCACAATGCTTTTCCAGAAATAGCCTTTATCTGTCTCCCCTGGGCTTTAGGCTTCTGGCAAAGCCTCTTGCATCCTCCATTGTGCCTTTTTTAGGCAAAGTGATGAGCACAAAATTACCAGCATGAAAATGTCTTATAAACAAAATTTAAAGGTCATGCTGCTAAATGCTAAGAGTCTTAGCTTGAAATTGCAGTCATTGCAAGCATTCCTTGCCCTGGAGAATGCTTGCATTTGTGCAGTCACTGAAACATGGTTTAAATCTGTGGAGAGCACCCTAACCTTGCCAGGTTACTCACCCTACCATCCTTTCAGACTCCAAACAGAGGGCTACAAAGCCAAAGGAGGTGGAGTGTCAATATTTATTATAGACATACACACCTCCAGGCTGGTCAAATGGTATGTCACACAGGAGTCACTCCAAGTGCAGTTAACTGTTGACAAAACACCAATTCAAATCATAACTAGGCACATACCCCCAACCATGACTCAGGACACCCACTCCACCTATCTGAACTTACTGGAATCCATCAAGATTCAAATCCCTACCCTGATTCTGGGTGACTTTAACTACCCAACCATAGAGTATAAGAACTATTCTACCCAAACATGAATGGCCAGAGATTCCTTGGCTTTGTTAACGCCAATCCTTTGAATCAGCTGGTCAACACCACTACAAGTGGAAATATCCTGTACCTGTTCCTAACCAACATGAGTAGTCACTGTGGCACTCCTACAGTGTCATCTTCCTTGGTAAGATCTGACAATAAAGCAATTACTTTTGAAGTCACCATCTCCCCTGACCCCCCCCCTGTCAGGTTCAAACAAAAACACTTTTCCAAAGCTGTCTACAGTCTCCTCAGAGCAGCTTCACAGCACCTTCCCTTTAGTTGGAACTAGCAGTAATGTCCAAGCCTACACTAAATAATTATATGAGCACCTACATAGCTGTATGGACTCAGCAATACCTGATAGGATCTAATCATCTCCTTCAAGGAAGAGTAAACCTGTCTGGTGGACAGCAGCAATGAACAAACTCTATAACAGAAGGTAGAAATTGCTGTCCAAGGCCAAGAAGGTGCAGGTGCCAAGTTGGAAGCACTATCTCCTTTGTCTGAACAAGCAAATAAGATGTGGTGTAATCCTCTAAGGCTAACATCGAGTCCAAATTGGCCACATCCACCAAGGACTATCACAAGGCCTTCTTCACATATGACCACAATCATAGCTACCGTCCCTTCAGTAGGAACTACCAGTAATGTCCAAGCCTGCACTAAATAACTATATGAGCACCTACATAGCTGTATGGACTCAGCAATACCTGACAGGACCTAATCATCTCCTTCAAGGAAGAGTAAACCTGTCTGGTGGACAGCAGCAATGAACAAACTCTATAACAGAAGGTAAAAATTGCTGTCCAGGACCAAGGAGGTGCAGGTGCCAAGTTGGAAGCACGCTCTCCTTTGTCTGAACAAGCAAATAAGGTGTGATGTAATCCTCTAAGGCTGTCTTCGAGTCCAAAGTGGCCACATCCACCAAGAACAATCACAAGACCTTCTTCACTTATGACCACAACCTCAATGGCAACACCCAAATCATCTGTGAACTGGTGGTCAATACCACCACATACTCAAATGCCATACATATATCCAAGCCTGCTGGCAGACAGGTTCAGTGAAAACCTCACCCCCCTGACCCCCCATCAGTAAACTAGGACATCCCCAGCACCTGGCACCCTCCCCTCATCATCATGGAGCAGGTCTTTAATGCCCTCTCAAAGGCAAAAAATAAAGTCTTCATGAGCCCTGATAACATCCCTGGCTGTATCCTACATGAGCTCAGGCATGAGCTCTCATCTCCATTAGATACCCTATTCAACCAAAGCCTGAGCACCAACTTCATCCAAGTTGAATGGAGGACAGCCACTGTGATCCCTCTACACAAAGGTGGGGCATCCACTGTCCCAGACAATTATAGCCCCATCAGCCTAACTAGCCTGATCTGCAAGACCAGGGAATGCATTATCATGGAACTTATAAACAGGGACATCAGCAACCTCCAAACACTAGACTTCACACAGTTTGGATCTAGCCAAAGCCTTTGCCACTATTCCCAACTCGGTCATAATACATACACCTTCCCAGTTAGGCATCAATCCATATGTTACCAGATGGGTAGCTAACTGGCTCACTGATAGAGCCCACTCAAGTGGGGGAAGCCACCTCTAGGAGACCCATAACGAGAGGTGCACCCCCAAGGATCGGTCTTAGGGCCTCTACTATTTGGCATATACTTTCCTGAGGTGCAAGCCAAAACCAGAGGTCTGTAGCTAACCATGTTTGCAGATGACTGCAAGATGGACATTGTTTTACATTCCCCTAGTGATGTGAACATCCTCCAAGAGGCCCTTACCCAAACTAATGAATGGTGCCAGAAGCATGGCCTCAAACTGAATGTCAAGAAATACATCATAATCCACTTTGGGGTAAATGTCATCCCCACTAATTATGGCAGTAATAAAAATGTACTAAACATGCAATCAGTTGTGAAAGACTTGGGCACCCAGGTTGATAGCAACCTGACATTTGACCACCACATTGCCTCTGTTGTACGGAAGGCTTTCTACATGGCCCACTTTATAAATAAGGGTATGTCATCCAGGAACAAGGAGGTCATAACATACCTATACTTCTCCCATATCAGACCCATTGTTGAGTATAATGCCCACTCTGGCATGTACCTTGCCAAACACATGCAGCAGTTGCAGAGACCATAGAAGTTCCTAACCAGGAAAACCAGGGTCTCAAACAGCTGTCCTATAAAGATAGGCTAAAAACCCTGTCCCTCTACTCAGTCTCATACAGTCTGATCATAGGTGACCTGTGCCTGGCATACTAGGCCATTTCCGACTCAGCCTTGATAGAGTTGCTGCATATCCATAAGACAAACCCCACTCTCGCAACCCACACGCAAGGCTTTGACCTGGTCTGTGACATGAATAGTACTTGCTGGCGGGATAGATTGGTGTCCCAAAGACTCCACCATCTGTGGAATACACTCCATCTCCATGTCTACCAGAGTACCTCTTTAGCCCTCTTTAAGAGGAACCTTGATGACTGCATGGGAAACAGAAAATACACCCCTGAGATCTCACCTGTGTCCCAGCTGGACAGGGAAAACAGGTGCTGAATGTGAAGTAACATGGGCTCAAATTTTGGCTAGGCTTATAAGGGCCTCCAGGCCAATAGCCTAGTATCATCCCATGAACCCATGAACCTATTATTTTAGATGTTTGCTGTATTTATTTCAGACTGTCCTGCAATGTTGTCTTGAATTATTCCCTGTGAGTCTGAACTGTGTAGTTACTGTATTGATTGAGTATTGTCATTTTCCTTTATTAGTTGTTATTAAATATTGTTAAAACTTGTCATTGTGTATGGTCTGTATAGCACTATGTAAGCTCTTAGAGTACTTGCATATGTATTTGGTGACACTGTACAGCCCACTCCAATAGCCTTGGTCTTGGTCACACTTACAATTTTGCTAATAGGCACATCACACAGTAGGCTTCATCACCCTTTGGTGAGGGCCTTACAGTAGCTGGTAAAGAGCTGGATTGTGGCAGTCAGAACTACATTAAAGTCTGGGCAGAAAGACCCATACATAGTAAACCTGTGCCAGCATTTCCCAGGCATCCACATGCACCTGTAGGAGCACACACCTATTTGTGGGATGTAGGCTGGATGACATGTTACTGTAACGCCACCCATAGCAGTCGATGGCAGTGATGTGTGTGGATACATAACAACACAGTCTGTCACAGCAGTCTGGCCATTTATGGCATTCCTGGTACCATACAAGGTTACTAGGCTATGGGTCCTGAGCAGCCATATCCCTAGACCACATGTTAACCCATGTGTATGCAAGGCAGCAGCTGATGTCCCTGTCCAACAGGGACACAGGTGGTATCCCAAGGGTATATGTGCTGTTAACCATCCAGTTGACCAGGTTATGCCTGCAAAGGTGTAGGTAGCTACTCTGCCTGATGTGGACATGGTGCACATTCCACCGCAGAGTGATTGTGTGGGACATACATCCAAGCTGCCAACAAGACCAGTCACCAGGTGGATGTTTTGTGTGTGTGTGTGTGTGTGTGCGTGTGTGTGTGTGTGTGTGTGTGTGTGTGTGTGTGTGTGTGAGTGTGTGTGTGTGTGTGTGTGTGTGTGTGTGTGTGTGTGTGTGTGTGTGTGTGTGTGTGTGTGTGTGTGAATGTGTGTGTGTGTGTGTGTGTGTGTGTGTGTGTGTGTGTGTGTGTGTGTGTGTGCGCGTGTGTATGTGTGTGAGTGTGTGTGTGTTTTAACAGAGTGGAGCATGACTTGCACTCATGCAGCAGTCCCAGCAATGTGGAGTCTCTGATTGGCTGGCATGCCAGTGAAGTCACTCTTGAGGAGTATTATGACACCAGGTAGTGGGTTGGCCTTATAGCCTATAGGTGTATGGTAGATGTTTGATGGCCTGGTAATCCCTGGTAGGGAACCTCTGTGATGTGCCCAGCTGCTGCATTTGATGTCTCTTGTGAATGATGAATGGAGGATTATGCACATTAATGATCCTCATTGGGGAGAATATGAAACATCAAGATCAGGAGGGCAATGCATCCTGCAATGCCAGTATGGTGACAATACCCACACACATACTGTGCTGATAGATGGCAGGGTATGATGTGGGGGTTAGCGATGGATAGAGCTAGCAAAAGTGGATGTCCAGGATCTGTACATAATGGTGACCAATGTATGCGGATGCCAACCGACATTCTCAGAACCCAAGACTGTGGCAATCATTGATGTGCTCCAAGCCCATCACAGGGAACTGTTGGGGAGGAGCCAGCAAAGCCTGCAGGAATGCACTGCCCTGTGCATTGAACTGGTAGTGAATATGAACAACCTGGGCCAATGCGACCGTACCTATGAAGAGGTCCAACACCGTGCCACTGCCCTCATCCACAATGCATGGCAAAGGGCTGCAGCTGTGGCTAGGGACCATGCTAGCACAGGTGGAGGGCCCGCTATGCAAGCACTACTGACAGCCATGGAGGAGCTCTTCGCCAACCTAGGTGCAGCCACTGCATCCCAGGAAACTATACCAACATATGTCGTGAAAGTGGGTGGCACAGAGTTAACAGCTGAGGAGCATCCAGGTAAATCCCCAGTGGGCATCACTTCAAGGCTGTAGCATTCATAGTGTTAGCATCTGAATATCTGGATGCATATGTCAGGTCAAACTGCATTTGTGGGTAAGGTTTTGCAATGCACACAAGTGCACAGCTTTTGTGAATTTCACCAAATTGGATAGTATCACAGCTTGTATTGTACATGTTGAGAAATGCACATATTATCCTATATCAATGTCACATGTGTGTGTGCTGACAATACCTCTCCCCCACAACTACATAGGTCCCTTTGGTGTGGCTGGGGAACAGCTACCTGAAGCCAGTGAGTGCGGAACTATCTTGTTGTGGCTCACCAATACCCTAGGCATGTTAATGACAGCCAGTTTTCCATGCACACAACTGTTACACTTAGCCATATTGCAATATGTGCATGTTCACTTGTGGTGGGGTTAACTGGAGTGCATCACATTGGTCATCACAGGAGCTTATTTGTAGGTGCTGTAACATATTGGCAAGTATGTTTGTATAGGTGTAGCCACTGTGCTATACAGGGGTACATTAGTATTGTGTACACGGGTGCTCTGTGTGTTAGGTGAAGGTGCATCACATACTCCCACTCTTCACATATCTAACAGATGTATAGTAGTAGCAACATTAACTGGGTGTACCTGCACTGCATGTTGTTGAGGGACTGTGCACAGTGTGTTTGTTGTGGTCTGATTGTGTGTCATACATGTCAGAAAATGTGGTCTGTATAATGCCTTTGTGCCACCTCACCTGTGTGTGTGTGTGTGTGTGTGTGTGTGTGTGTGTGTGTGTGTGTGTGTGTGTGTGTGTGTGTGTGTGTGTGTGTGTGTGTGTGTGTGTGTGTGTCTGTGTGTATTTCTGTGTGTGTGTGTGTATGAGGATCAGAAACATCATGTAGTAATTTACATTTCTTGTCTTCCCCTCACAGGTGAACATAGGAGTTGGTGTCTCTCCACCTCATAACCTGATGTCAGTATCTCATTGGACTCTAATGATGTCGGTGGTGATAGTGAGGCATAGGTGGGGTTGTTGGGGGCTGAATCTGTACCACTGGTTGACATCCCACTTCCAGCCATAATGCAACCGCACACAGTCAGTATGCCCACACATACTCAGTCCCCAGCAGCCACAGCTATTGGACAGTAGGAGGGTGGTGGCATTGAACAGGCTAGTGTGGTGACTATGATATCTGTGACTGACAGTAGCCATAGCCAGAGAGCTGGACAGGTCCCACACAGGTGGATTGACAGGGGTGTTCGAAGGAGGACTGCTGCCCATCCAGCCCCTGTCAGAGGTGTCACAGCAGGTGTCACCAGACACATGCTTCAGTTTGTCATGGAGACACAGGCACATTCTAAACAGTACACTAGACAGATGCTCAGGGTCATGGATGCAACCGTTCCTGCCATGCATGATGGCATCTGTGGCACTGGTGATGCTGTATCTTATTTTGCTGATGTTGTGGATAGATCGTGGGGTGAGACATTGTCAATGCTCAATCATGCAATGTCTGTGCTTGAGCATGTGGGGGAGTAGGGCATCAGACACGTGGATGTAGGTCAGCAAGAACATCAGCTGAGAGGCCACATGGCCTTGCACATTCACACTTCCATAGTGCCAATACCCCCAGCACTACTGAAGGGAGGGTGCTGTCCACACCACAATATAGCAGGCCATGGGCATGTGATCCTGGCCAGTCCCATGAAGGACAAAGATCCAGCAGACAGCAGTCACCATTAGGGAGTAGTACCACATCTGGCCTTGTGCCTGGTGGTGCCAGTGACACTCCTGGCAGAACCAGTTCCCATGTCCATGGCCAGAGACAGTGAACTGTACATCCTGCCATGTACAGTCCATGGCTGTCCAACATACCCCCGTGTATGGATAGCACATGGCTTGACTGTGCACACACACACACACACACACACACACACACACACACACACACACACACACACATCACTATCACTATCACATGCAGGTCACCACCAGACACACACAGCTCCTCTGCATGGCCCAGTTGAACACCACCCCTTGAGACACACACATACACACACACACACACACACACACACACACACACACACACACACACACACACACACAATGTCAAGTGCATGGTCCAGCCTAGGTGTTTGTCAACCCCACACCACACCCTGTGCATGTAATGATACCTGTGCCACATGCCTGTTATCCATATCATCGATTCAGCGACATGCTAACATGGGTCTGAGGCACAGGGTGAATATAGTACAGTGTAGTAATGTTATACTGTGTAAGGTGCTGTCTGCTGGCAATTGTCATGGGTACACCTCAAAGCATATGCACCTCTCTGCCATGATGTTTTATTGCTGCTAGCATGGCTGACTGACTGTTGTCTCACATGCCTTATTCTGTTTCTGTTCCAGGTGTATGTGTGTGTACAGCCTGGGGAGCTGTTAACATTACCACAGATGAGTATGGTGGAGTGAAAACACAGTGACCTTTTCATAACCAAGGTATGGCTGTATATGTACGTGTTTACCTAGGTGCGTATGCATGCAACAGTGTGTGAGGGACAAAGGACACAGACAGTATAACCTTGCATGCATACATACCCCTTGACACAGCCAGCTAGCCTTCATACATGTCACCTGGGTGTTCCGTAGGACCACAGGTTCATAAATACAGAGGAGTTTACTACAGTACTGGCCCTGGGTCTCTCGCAAGGCTAGCCATAACTTTATCCCCAACAGAATCATCAGTCAGCACCTGTTGCCCCTACCATTGCTGGAGAGAGGTTGAATCCCGGGGACAAATGTATTTTTTCGCCATCCACTCAACCTTGATGCAGTTGATGAGGGTATGCATGGTACTGTGTTTGACATGTTTGGGGAGTGTAGCCCTGACACACAGTAGCTTCTGGTAGCCAAACCTGGCTCTCCAGCATGTGTTTCAGCTATCTCATATACGAGTCAGGCCTCTCATACCAGTAATGCACATGGAGTTATAGTCTTGTACATGGGACATCTGTTGAAGGGCTGAGCACAACATTGTCATCTTGGCATTCCACACACACCTGTGGACAACTTGACCTTCAATCAGTGGGGCAGTACTGATTACAGGCTGCCTGCATGGAACAGGTGTTGAGGGCCATGGCTGACCTTTGTGGGTATTAACACAGCCTTTACAGTTTCTGCAGATGTCTGCACAGGTGCATAGCAAACTGGCTATGCTGCTAATGTACTGTTGTGCTGAATGAGGACTATTCAGAGGTAATGTCCACTTTTTGCCTGGATAAGGTCCCTTTACCTATGTTATGTCAGGAACCTTCATGGCAAAGGCTAGGTTTGTTCTAAACCAGTCCTTAGTATCACATACACTGATCCTGTTGACTTAGCCCTGCTAGCAGAAAGGTTCAGTGCAAACTTCACTCTGTCCCTCCAAAGGCCCTTTTGACATCCCCGATACTTGTCCTGCACCTCACATCTCCATAGATCAAGTGCTACAGGCCATATCCATGGCAAAACAACACAGCTTCCATGGGACCTGATAGTATCCCAGGATGTATTCTGCACCATCTCCAGCAAGAACTGGGTTTTACAATAAGCAGCCTATTCAACCACAGCCTAAGTACGGACTTCATTCCAGCAGGGTGGGGAACCACCATTGTCATCCCCTTGCATAAAGATGGTGCTACTACTGACCCTGGAAACTATCGCCCCATTAGCTGACAAGTGTGATCTGTAAAGCCATGGTGTGTATTATTATGGATCTCATAAACAAGGACATAGGCAATCTCCAAGCACTTGAGCCCACCCATTTCAGATTTGTGAAGGGCACATCTTGCCTGTTGCATCTGGTCAACTTCTTTGAGACTGTCATCAAGGCCCTGGATGAAGGAAGGTCAGTGCATACAGCTTACCTTGACTTGCCCAAGGCCTTTGACACAATCCCCCACTCAGGCATCATCGACAAGCTAACACAACTTGGCATAAATCCCCATCTCATCAGTTGGGTGGCCAGCTGGCTCATCGACAGGACCCTCGATGTCAAAAGAGGCATACCCACCTCTGATAGCAGATCTGTCACTAGTGGAGTTTCTCAAGGATCTGTCCTGGGACCCCTGCTGTTTGGCATCTATTTCTCAGAGGTATAGGCAAAGACGAAAGCCCTCTGGCTGACCAAGTTTGCCAACGACTATAAGTTGGGTGCTGTCATTGACTCCCAAATGATGTTAATATACTGCAAGAGGGTCTCACAGCAAGTAATGACTGCTCTGGCAAAGTCATGTCTTCAAGCTAAATGTAGAAAAATGTATCATCATACCATTTGGCAAAAAAACAACCCCTACTGACTACCACATCAGTGGAAACCCCCAAAGCACACAACCTGTAGTGAGAGACCTGGGCACTCAGGTTGATACAACCTCTTCAGGCCCTGTAAGGTAAGGCAATTGGGGGGCACTAGGGTGGAACATGCCTCAAAATGGTATAACCAACACACATACTGGCTATATACTATATATATATATATATATATATATATATATATATATATATATATATATATATCTATATAGATAGATAGATAGTTGACCCCTACCTATCTAGTTATTTATTATTATAGTGCTAAGCAGTTACTGCATGCCCCAAGGAGCTTACAGGGCTGAAGAGTGCCTGAAAGTACTTCTAAGGTGAATGACATCAGCAGGCCTTCTAAAGTAGGGCAATGGGAAGTGTACTGGATGGAACAGGCCTCAAAATAGTATAACCCACACACAGGGGATATGTTTCTCACACTCACCTTTGCTGAGATTAGAACTGCTACCTATCTACGCAGTTATTGCATGCACCACAGAGCTTATAGGGCTGACGAATGTGTGAAGGTACTTCTAAGGTGAATGACATTACCAGGCCTTGTAAAGTAGGGCAATGGGAAGTGTATTTTTAGGGGAAAGGTCTCAAAATGGTATAACCAACACATACACACACACACACACACACACACACACACACACACACACACACACACACACACACACACACACACACACACACACACACACACACACACACACACACACACACACACACACACACACACACACACACACACACACACTCTCTCTCACACACACACACACACACGGGATATGTTTTTCACAGACACACACACACACACACACACACACACACACACACACACACACACACACACACACACGCAGTTGCCAGTGTTGAGATTTGAACCCCTACTTATCTAGTTATTTATACTACAGTGCTATGCAGTTCTCAGATGCGCCACGGAGCTTATAGGGCTGAAGTGTGTCCAAAGGTACTTCTAAGGTGACTGACATCAGCAGGCCTTGTAAAGTAGGGCTATGGGAAGTATACAGGGTGGAAAAGGCCTCAAAATAATTTAACCTACCAACACACATTGACACACATACCCACCCCCCCCCACACACACACACACACACACATACACAGGCGGTGATGTCATATTACAACCCCTACCTCACTTTTACACAATGGCGCTCACATTCATACTGGCACATGCCACTAGTTACAACTGATGTGCAATTGTCTGCAGCAGGACATCACTCTATGCCTTTCAGGGTCTCTCTCTCTCTCTCTCTCTCTCTCTCTCTATGACTTTCTGTCTCTCTGTCTGTGTTTCATTCTTTCTCTGTCACTATCTGTCTCTTTCTCTTCCCCTCTCTCTACCTGTGTATGACTGCTATATTTGTATATGTTGCCCATATATATGTATGTCTATCACACTCAACAGACGCAGATATATCACATATGGACCACCTACAGATAGCTGAGGGTAATCCTGTGTGATGGAGGTGGGGAGAGACATTTAAGCTGTACATAGCTGTCTGTATGCAAAGACATATATGCACAATACAGTTGTATAGTCCGATGTGGGTTTAGACATGGACTGTAATTCTGTTAAGTGTAGGAGCATAGTGGCAGTCCATTCCAGAGATAGCTGTACTCCAGTCCAGGATTTTGTATGCTACAGCCATACCTCTCAACCTGTTAGTGCAAGAAATCTGGACAAAGGCTGTCAAAATGGGGGGACAATGGGCCACACATAGGATATATTTTAAATATTTTTCTTATAAACTTAGACAATTGCTACAGTAACAGTTTTTTTAGCATGCATCTCCTGAAGGGTATGAGGTATGAAACTGAAAAGTATGTCATTTATTGACATAAATCCTCAGATCATCCCAGTGAGTTACCAGAAAAATACAAATGTTATGAGGAACAGACCAAAAATATGCGCTGAAAATCTGGCCAGTTGAGAGGTATGGCTACAGCCGATTGGTTGATTAAGCTGTGTAAACAGTCCAGCATCTCACTGATATACTGGCTGGGGATCTCCTGGTTGTGTGGTATCCTAATTAACTGGAAAGTCATATCCTGGTGTGGATACAGAGTGCATTGGGACTGAGCAGAGATTTCCATGATATGTGTGGTATATTCTACATAACACTGTGATTTCCTGGTATATCAGTGTCTGAGCATTATAGAGTAATATGGTGGACCGCTGACAGACATTTGTTTATAGGTTCATAGGAGGTTACTAGGCTCTTGGTCCTGAGGCCCTTATAACCCTAGCAGACAAAAGTGTAGCCCATGTTTAGACATGTCAGCACCTGGCGCCCTGTCCAACAGGGACACAGATGGAATGCTAGGAGTGTATTTTCTGTTTCCCATCCAGTTATCTAGGGTACACTTCAAAAGGGCTATAGAGGTACTCTACTTGACGTGGACAATGAGTATATTCCACAGATGGGGGAGTCTGGGGGACACATATCTGTTATGCTAGCAAGTCCTGTTGATATCACAGACCAGGTTGACGCTGCACCTACAGGTTGCTCAAGTGGAGTTTGACTTCCAAATATGCAGCAGTCCCATCAAGGCAGGGTCTGGATTGCTTTGTACACCAGACAGAGGTCAACTCTGAGTAGTCTGTATGAAATTGAGTAGAGGGACAGTGCTTTTAGCCAACCTATGTAGGGCAGGTGTTTCAGGCCTTAGATTCTCCAGGTGAGAAACCTCTGTGGTCTGTCCAGCTGCTGCATGTGCTTTGTGAGGTACATGTTGAAGGGGGTGTTGTACTCACTAATTGCCCTTATAAGGATAGAATACATGGATCTTATGACCAGTTTGTCCCCAGATGAGATACCTTTATTTATGAGGTGAGCCATGTAGAAAGCTTTCTGTACAATGGTAGCAACATGGCAGTCAGAAGTCAGGTTGCTATCAACCTGGGTGGCCAAATACCTCACTACCGATTGTGTATGTAGGACATTGTTATTAATGTGATAGTATGTGGTGACGTCACTCTCCCCAAAGGGGATGATGATGCATTTTCTGGCATTCAGCTTGAGGCCATGTTTCTGGCAGCAGTCATTTGTTTGTGAGAGTTCCTCTTGGAAGATGTCCACATCACTTGAGGAATTGATGACTGTGCCCAGCTAGCAGTCATATGCAAACTTGGTCAGCCATAGGCCACTGCTTTTGGCCTGTATCTCAGAGAAGTATATCCTGTATAACCAAGGACCCAAGACTGATCCCTGGGGCACACCATTCATTAGGGGTGTACTGCTTGGATTGGCTACCCCTATTATGATTAGGTGGATTCTATCAGTTAGCCAGTGTGCAGCCATCTGGTAACATATGGATTGATGCCTAGTTGACAGAGTTTATCTACTATAGCCAAGTGGGGAATAGTGTAGAAGGCTTTGACCAAGTCAAGTTGGCTGGTGTGCACCTCGTCCATGGCTTTTGTGACTATCTCAAAGAAGTGTAGCAGATTTAACAGACATACCTCCCCTTGACAAGGCCAAACTGTGTGTGGTCGAGTATTTGGAGTTTGCCAATGTCCCTGTTACTGAGGTCTATGATAATCTGTTGCATGACCTTGCAGATCAGGGTAGTTAGGATGCTCTGTCTATAATGTCCTGGATTGGTAGACACTCCACATTTGTGTAAAGGGATGACAGTGCAAGTCCTCCACTCAGCTGATACAAAGCCGGTACTCAGGGTTTGGTTGACTAGGGTGCCTAATGGTGCTGCAAGTTCATGCCTGGGTTCATGTAGGATGCAGCCTGGGATGTTGCCGGGTCCCATGGAGGCTGTCTTTTTTGCCTTTAAGAGGGCAGTGATGACCTCTTCCCTAGAGATAAGGGGGGGGCAGGTACTGGGGATGTGCTGATTTACTGATGGGAAGGACTGAGGGGAGATGTTTCAGCTGAATCTGTCAGCCACTAGATTGTCTATATCTACAGAATTTGTGCATGTGGTGTCCTTGACCACCAGTTCTGAATAGATCTGGGAGCTTCCTTTGAGACTCTAGACGTATGTGAAGACGGCCTTATGATTGTCTCTAGTAGATGTGACCAATTTGGACTCGAAGTTGCATTTACAGGATTTCACTAGTGCTCTTATTTGCTTGTTTAGGCTAAGGAGAGATTACTTCCAAATGGGCACCTGCTCCTTCTTGGTGCTGGCCAGCAATATTTTCCTTTTGTTATATAGTTTCTTTATTGCAGATGTCCACCAGACAGGTTTACTCTTCCTTGTGGAGGATGATGTTGTCCTTAATTTCGTTTGCTGTGCCCCCCACACCTCCACTAACTATATATACTAACACCAGGATCACACTACAGTGGGGAAAAGGACATACACTTTTGACTTGCCTTAGAGTACTACTTGTCAGTGAAATGAGTTTTAGGTGAAATGAACTTTCGGTGATTTGGTCTCAGTGAAATGAGACTCAGTGAAATGGTCTTTCAGTAAAGTGATACAAATCCATATATATATATATATATATATATATATATATATATATATATATATATATATATATATATATTTCCATTCTGTGCTCTATGGAGATCTCCATTCAGACCGTTCAAATCTCGGCCATATGAAAGTCAAGCTTTTAAAAGTTCGACCATCTGAAGGGGACCTATATATATATATATATATATATATATATATATATATATATATATATATATATATATATATATATATATATATATATATATGCATACATACATATATATGCTTGTATAGTACTTTGGTGTACATATGGACATTGGTGGCCATTCCTACAGTGGGGGAGGGGGCTTTGCAGCTATTTATACCATCCCTTAGGTGGGAGTAATCAGCTTTGGAGAATTTTTCTTTTTACCATAGCTAGATAGGACTCAGGGGAGATGGTGATATCGAAGGTGACCATTCTTTTTGCCGGATCTGCCAGGGAGGATGATACCATAGGGGTGCTGCAGTGGTTAATCATGTTGGTTAATACTGAGTCTAAGATATATATCACATCTTGTTGGGGTTTCAAGTAGCACTTCCAAGGCATTTGCATTGATAAAATGGAGAAATCTCTGTGCATTTCCTTTTTGGCATGAGTAGTTTTTCCAATCTATGGTTGGGTAATTCAAGTCAGCCAAGGTCAGGGTAAAGGGTTGAATCTTGATAGATTTGTAGAGATCCAAATATGTGTAGTGGATTACATGCACCTGGAGTGTCCCTTGTCTGTCAGACTGTTTGACCAGCTAGAGCTGTGTTTATGTTTATTATATATTTAAAAAATATATGCTGACGAGGTCATAACAAGGCCGAAATATGCATATCCATAGCTAGTGGGATTTGGCTTTATTGGCCTGAAATTGTCCATTAAAACGACTTCAAACGTAAAAGTCATGGGCAATCAGAATCAGCATATAGCTGAAACACCTGATGTTCATAAGGGTCATTTGCATATATCCCATGTGCTTCTGTCACAGGAGGTTTGGCAGGTCACCCATTGGAAGTTCTAGCTTGGCTGGAGTTTTCATTTAGTTTTTACTATATATTTAAACTCCACCTCCTTTGGCTTTGCTGCCACATTTTGGAGTCTGCCTGTGTGATAGGATGAGTGACCAGGTAAGAATGGGTTGCTCTCCGCAGCTTTGACCAGATTTCTGTGACTGCACATGCCAGCATTTTCCAGGGTTAAGCATGCTTGCAATGAGTGCAGTTTCATGTTTAGACTCCTAGCGTTTAGCGGAATGACCTTTACTTTGTGTTTTGTTGAGAGTTTTATGTTGGTAGTATCGACCCCATGACTTTCCCTAAAAAAGGCACTATGGGGGAGGCAAGGGCCTTTACCAGAAGCCTTAAGGCCATGTAAGACAGATGCATGCCATCTGTAGCAAAGCAGCATGGTCTGTTGATCATATGTTCCCAGGCTTCCAGGCAGTGGATCCCCCTGGGATGACACCAGAAAGTAAGCCAATTGCTAATGAAAGTCATTGTCTGTTTATATTGAAGCATCATTCTGGGTGATGGTAGAATGCTGTTTAAGCCTAGGGACATACCTGCATGGGACCCAAATTCAGCAAGCTTAATCATATCTGTCTTCCTATAGTCCATGGATGCACATCTGATGTCATTCACATCGACATGGACTAGGACAGAGTCATAACAGTACCTGTTGTGGATAGACTTGAGTGCATGTGTGATATGATAGATTCTGGCACCTGACAAACAAGTAAGTGTGACTTTCTCCTTATCCAGCATGGTGAGAGGAAAGTCTATGGTGTGTCTCACAATGGAGTCTTCTAATAGTAATATGTTGGATTTATGGTAAGGCTGTAGTGGTTTCGAGACACTGGTGTGTGGGCTATGCATGGTCTGTGGTGTGGAAGTTTGTGGAGTTCTCATGTGTTTTTGCCTCTGAGGTGTCCTTTGTTTGGGTTTTTGTTTTGTTGAGGACCTCCACTTACAGGGTTGTGTGCTGTGTAGTTGTGGGTGACGTTTACTGACTCCATACACTGCAGGGAACCTATGTTACTGCACAATTTATTCTGGTGTGTACATTCTCCATTTGTCTGGCCAGTGGTTCCCCTTCCCCTTATGTGTGCCTCTTTGTCCTTCTGTAGTCTAGTCACAGGCTCTGACCACAGTGGCTGCTGTTATGTATTTCTATTTCTGGTATGATCAGGGTAGATGCTGTAACATCACACACAGGGTTACTTAGCAGGTTGTCCATCATTGCACCCCTACATCTGCTGTGGTCCTCAGGCAGTTTCTGTTGCTGTTATTCTAAGGCTACATGTTGGCCCTAGCTGTCAAACCTTCACAGACTGACATCTGGACAGGCCCATATATGACAGTCAGACACAGACCCACACATGGGGACAGGGTGTTAATATTGCTCTGCCAAACATAGGCAGTTGGGAGACCGGTTTGTTATTAGCTTGCTTTTTCTTATGGGCATGATGTCTGCTTCTTCACTGTCTGCCATTGATGTTTTCACATCAACCTTTCTTGTTTTGCAAATTGTTTGGTAGGCAAATGCAATGTTATGACATGCAGAACAGATATACAAGGCATACCTGTGGTCCTTCTGTGACAGCCTGTCATTCCAGGGGTATGGATGGTGGCCATTGACTTGTTGTCAGTGCTGTCACAGTAAGGTGGCAGCCATTTATAACCTGGCATTACACTGACTTTAGGGAACCTGCTATCCTACTAGGCACTGTGTAGGTTACTCCAAGCTGTATACTGTCCATATGTGTGGCCTCCTGTCCCTGAATTGTCCAACTTTCCTGCAGTAACATATATCGACTTCTGGACAGTGTGTACAACTCCTACCGTAGGTGTAGCTGACATGCAAAATAGTACTGTACCTAGGCCACTAAGCCACAACAGGCAAGTGTAAGTCCTGCCCACTTCCTGACAGTATTAACCACACATATACATAGCTCATTGACCCTTGCATATTGTGGACATGCAACAAGTTATCAAGTTGATTGGGACAGCTCTGGGAATGTGTGCTCTGCTGCTATTACCCTAGAAACATAAATGTTACTGCATTTCTATGGGAACATAGGTGTGTTGGGGGGCATACCTGTCAACTGTACACATTTGCACAGACTGTGCAGATGTTGGCTTTACATTTTGGTTCCATTTAGCATAGCATTATGTCTGTCTTGGAGAATACTGGCATATCACTACAGACCAAAGGTTGAAATTAATGACAGACATTTGAGTTTCAGACTTCTTACCCTTCAGAGACTTAATGCAACTGCAAGACCTGCTGTGATATCACTGTGTAAGTATATAAGAGGAATATTTCATCATTGTTCCTATTTGTGGATCTTTGCCCACATTTCTTTATGGTACAGCTGACTTGCTGAGCGGTGTGTATGGGATTCCAACATTGACATCCATGCATGTGACCTATGATTCTCCCCAGTTTGCTAGTCCCCCACATATACTGCAGTGAGTTTTGTCACCTAGGAGACTGCTGCATACTATGCAGATTCTAGTATTTGGTGGACATTTCCTGTCGTTCCACATAGCTGTCAGTTGTCTGCTGCCATCCCGGTAGGCCACTCCATTTCCTTGCATACATGAAGCGATACCATAGATATGCTACCACAATGTACTATTACATTCATTTATTGTTAAGAAGAGTGACTTACCTTGTGCCTGTGGCAGTTGTGAAGACAGTTTTTCAGGGCTAACTCTTTCGGATGCATGTAGTACCCAGCCAATACATGGTAAGGTACAGGCAATGTGATGTGTGTGGCATCCTTTTCACTGTGTGTGCAAGTTGGAGAAAGGTGTCAGTCCCTGGGTCCGTAGGGTCCCTAGGGTGTCAGTGTATGTGCTATGCATTACCTCTTTGCCAAGGCCAGGGTGTACTCTGCTTGTGGGGACCTTGGCAATGGTGGGGGGGGGGCTGTGTGCCCCTTCCCTGTGATGTTCCTGCCCCAGCTGTTTCCGCACGATCATATTGTGTAACATGGCACATACTATAAACATGTGTGCACATGTGGCTGGAGAACACCGCAGGGCTCCAGCAGATATGTCAAGACAGCAGAACTGTGACTTGAGCAGCCTAAACATATGCTTTACAATGTTCCTAGTTTGTGCATGTGCCTCATTATGGCATTCGTCAGAGTGTATATATATATATATATATATATATATATATATATATATATATATATATATGTGTGTGTGTGTGTGTGTGTGTGTGTGTGTGTGTGTGTGTGTGTGTGTGTGTGTGTGTGTGCATTTCTGATGGGTGTCATCAGCCATAGTTCCAGTGCATAGCTAGCATCCCCCATGAGATGGCTGTATGGGATGTCCTCCCTGGCAAATGCCTGGTACAGCTGTGAGGCATGCCAGATGTGGGAATCATGATAACTGCCAGGGCTGCCAGCACCCACATTGATGATTGGACATTGCACATGACCTGGCAGTTGATGGAGTAACAGCCCTTGCGGTTGACATAGATGCTATTCTCTTCTCCAGGTGGTGCTTTGATGTGGATGCGAGTGCAGTCTGTGGCACCCAAGTACCTCTGGATAGTGTGCTACACAGTGGAAGAGACACATATTACTGGTCCTCTCTTCAGGGGTGCTGGGGAAATAAATGTGCTCACTGGCATGTCTTAGCATGACATCCAGGAACTGGTGGAGTACCCTGGATGTGGATGCCTGCGAAATCCCAATGATGTCCCCAGTAGGTCTTTGGAAAGTACCTGTAGCTAGTATTCTTAAGGCTACACATACCTTTGTTTCCCCAGGGATGGGTTCCCCTCTGTTGGCTCTGGGTCTGAGGTGAGGCTGTCAGAGCTCAGTGAGTTGCTGTAGTATGTCCCTGTCCACCCTGTAGTGCTCTACTATCTCCAGCTCATGTAGGCCCTGAAAGGTTACCCTGAGTCTGAACACTCTTCTCCTCCTCAGTCTGGGACGGTTGTCAATATCATCCTCATCACTGCCCTCAGTCTGTAGCACATAGAGATGTAGCAAAGCAGCAGCAGTCCCTATCATTTTGTCAGTTAAAATTCCCAAGTGTGTATGTGGGAAAAAACAGACTGAAGGGTGTCTGCATACTTTATACTGGTGTGCTGCAGCCTGTGTTATTAGCTAACTATGAATACAATTCCACGTGCCAGCTGCATTACTGAGGGGTTTGAATGGGCCAGTGTGAGTGCCAAAGGGATTATTAGTCATTTATAGTTAATTGCCTTTTCTAAAGGTGTTTCCATTTTTTTTATTTCCTGTGGTTTTAAGCCCCACACAAACCTGCTGCTGAAATGTAAACACTTTTCAGCAGATCTGCACCTCCCCTGTACACGAGCACGCTTAGCTACCTTAAACCAGCTATGCACAGCTAAGTAGCCTCAGACACACACTCTTGTTTAGCTATACTTAACTGAGCACAAACAGAAGTCACTGAGCTCCAATGTGCTTACACAAAGCATGACACACCCCATTTTCATGTCAACTGCCTCTTCTACCTACACTACCATGTTATAGCCCTTACACGGTTAGGTACCTGTGGACACAGTGGCCTATTTTGCTATTCAATAAACTTAGCTCATTTACATTCACCTAATTGAGTATACCCTAGTTACACCACTACACCAGACCCTATGTCCTCAGCAGCCATTGTTACCTGCCATTGTTATGAGTCTGCATGCTGGCCAGTATAATGTAAAATTAATTTTACCATTCTGAATGCCTTTTAACTATTTTTATTTTATTTTTTGCAAGACTGCATGTTTGCCCGTTGCTGCGCTCCACTTAAACAGCCCGTATCTGCCAAAAAAAAAAGTTTTATTTTACATACTTTGGCCATTGACATGCCTAATGCACATAATGCATGATTTACTTTTAGTTGTCATGGCCCCATTTTTATTATTGCATTCCGGTACACATTTACTAACCACATACATTTTTGCTGCAGACACAGCTCCTACATGGATGCCTGCCTTCTTCCTGGATTGCAAATTCACCTCATTTGCATGGCTTTCACCAGCAAATTAGGTGATTTGCATTATGCCATCGTGACCATGTCAGCATTGTGCTTGGAGGCTCATGCATGCCTCCAACCTGGTTTCCTGGATCACTCAGCCTCCGAACTCCATGTTCGGGCCACGCCACTATACTTACATGGAGATTAGCTCCGTGTGTAAGTTTTATTGAATTACCTCCATTGTAATACTAAATTTGATTACTCCAGTGAGTCCATTAATTTTCAACTAGAATAAATGAATATTTCTCAGTTGAAGGGCACTCTGTTTTTCATACAATTCTTTTTAACTTGTGCAGTTGTGCTTGTAGAGTAATTTCTACAGGCAGAGTGGTAATTTATTTAAAGTCCTGCTAGGCTTGTGTGAAAAGGAAGCAGTGTTTCCTAGGTTTTTGTATTAAGGACAAATAAGCTGTCTTTTCAGATTCTTGTGTTTCATGAGGTAGTAATTATCTTGTAGTGGTAAATACAGTGTCCAGGAGATACCTTGTAGCAACATTACTGTCTGAATTTGATATCACACACTTCCAGCCCATGTCTGCCATTATGGTAAGAAAGCCAGCAATCTGCCAACTCACCAAAATTATGTAGTGGGCAGCCTAGACTTTGTTTTTCATTCTTTTGCGATGTGAGTATCTAAAATACATAGCCACCAAATGTGGAGAATGTCCTTTGGAAGTCCTTGTTGAAGGCATAAATTGAATGATAAGGGTTAGTGATGAGTTTTGTCTTCTTTTCTTGAACGACTACATCCAGTTCCTTCCTTTGTAGATGTATTGATGAGAATAAAGAGCTTGGGTTTCTTTTTTTCTTAAGTAGGAAGACTAACTCACTAGACATCACTTGTATGCATGTCAGGTCTGCACATTTGTAGTTTTCTTTTGTTGGGGTGATAGACACTTGTTGATGGCTTTACTTAAGTCCAAGTTCCTTGTTGATCTATATTTGTGTAATGCTTGCAATGATCTGCCCCCCCCCGTCTCACAGACATGCACATTAATCACTCTGTTATTTTGAGCAATGTTAAATATGCATTCTTAGTCAGAGCAAAGACAGGATCCAACTGTCTGCTGTTTGTATCAACTGTCACCTGGGTTACAAAGTTCTTTGTAAACAAACAAAAAAAGATTTTTGCAGTCAGAACCTGAAACTTAAAGCACAGGGTGAGGAATGCCATGTATGAGGAAGAAGAAGGGTGGAGTGCTTAAATACTATATAAGCTGTAGCACAAACAATTGTATTTTAGAAGGCATGCTTGGCATTTATCCTAAACTAGCTTGCTTTAGGTACTAGATGTACTATGGATGAAGGTTTGAAGTGAAATTAAATGGTCAGGCAAGTGGCAGCAAGCTATAATTCCTGATTTGTGAATCAAGATCCTGTGCTGCTATAACCCCCCCCCCCCCCCAGTGCCCCACCATTCCATCTGTTAGTGCAAGAAATCCGGACAAAGCCACAAATAATGGAGGGACAAAGGCCCAAAAATAGGGACACTTCTTAAATATTGCTCTTACAAATAATGAGGAAACTTCTCTGTGTAGAAGATCTAAGATTCCCTAGAGTTCCTTAGAGTTCAGACACCTAATAGAAACCATACTGTGAACATCCCACCTAGTAATAGGTGGTAGAAATACTTTCTTTAAAAACTTTCCAAAGTATAAGTCCACCAATGAAGGTAGGGAAGCACAAGCTAGTTCAAGTCAAATCTTCCATATTAGAAACACACAAGCAAGCCAAGTTCATTGTTATATGATATGGATAGCTAACCTGTGTCCTATAACTATGTAGTCTAAGTTCCTGTGATCGTTTATGAAGGTGAGTCGATTATGGTAACTTCACGGCAATCTCTAGTCGTATGACTAGACACTGCCAGGAAGTTTACAGCTGTGAATCTTCAGGGTCATTATTCCTTTGCAGGTATGTGTTTTTCATGAAATAGTGGCAGGCCAAAAAGCTAGTTAAAATAATGGCTAGTGGTAATAGTAGACACTGTCCACAGTAGAATATATATTATTTAATACTCTACTAGTGTTTATTTGCTAGGAAAGTTCGACTGGGCCATGACATGCCCCTTTTCAGTGGAAGCTGGAGAAGAAAAGCCCTAGTGTTAACACATCTTACAAGGTGTCATACATTATGAAATGATACATAGAAAGTAATATAATACAAGGCAAAACAGCATATACAACAACAGAAAGTAAATAAATAAAAAGAGGAGAGAGATCCTGGAAATCATCATATTCCGCAAAATAACAATATAGTCTTACTGTAGCAATGATAACCTATTAGATCTTCAGATGAAGGCTCAGAAGCTTAGATTATGGAAGAAGACCAAAAGGGAACTACAGACGGAGTATTTTTTAAAGTTACTTTACTGTAACATTGAGGGGGGGGGGGTAGTAATTACATACCCCTCAAATTCCTTGGTCAAAAGTTCTGGATGTAGCCGAAAATAATGTTGCCACTAAAACAAAAATGTAGAACAGATTTCAAATGTTATTCTAATCCAGCTAAAAACAATAACAGAGCAAGAGCATTTCATTGACATGTATTTTCTGAAAAAATATGTAATAAAAGCCTATTAAAGTTGTGGCAGAAGAGAAGCATACATGCGTAAATGTTAGCTGTTACTGGATTATTGTTTAGATAATGAATATACGTATCACTGTCTGTGTGGCTGTAGATCATTAGATTGTGTAGAAAACTGTACTGGAACTGGTTTACAGAGCTTGGTGAAAGGCAGGAGGGGTTGTTTGTAACATTGCTTTTGCCAGAAGGATTTTTGCTGAGAGAACAAAGTGCACTAACTATACTGGTTGATTCTTTATGTGGTCAATGCTCTTCCACAAAAGTCATAGTGCTGAATTCCACTATACCTGAAAAAATCATGAAACCTTGAAATTCACTATCACTCTGGACCCGGGAGCAAGCATTACCATGTGTCCTGAAGGTGGCGAGGTTGAACAGCTGGTAACATCATTGCTCGGCATTCCAACATTCTGGATATAAAAATCATACAGGTGGACTCCACATAATGATAATAGACTGATTTAATCAGTTGTCTGTTATACTGGTTTCTGTGTGTAATCCCTGAAGGGTTTTGATTTTCCTCCAAGGAGGTTCTGTTTTGTGCAAGATTAACCCAGACCTTTTATCTCTCACTTCAGTTCCCTGTCTGGTCATATAGCTTTATGGGGTGAGATGGGGGCTGTTGAATAGTGCTGCCTTCTTCATTCACAGTCTGGTTTTATATATATTTTTTTATTTTTGTCATGTTTATAGTTATGTTTTATTCAGTTTTTCTATTAACAGTATGATGTTGTAGCTATTTCCTAATTTCCTTTCTAGCCACAAATAGTGGTTTCCTTCCTTTATCACTGGAACCCTGACTGCTCTGAAATAATTTACCTTGACACCACATACCAAGTTTGTGTAGGGTGTGACACAGGGAAAATACTGCCAGCGCAGCTATCTGGAATTTTGTAAATAATTCTATGTCATTTGTGAATATTGATATGACTTATACAGAAGGAAAAATTTCTAGCTCAGCTATCTGGAATTTTGTAAATAATTATATGTAATTTGTGAATATTGATATGATTTATACAGAACTGTATGTTATCTACTGTGCTAAGATGTATCCACAGTGTACCCTGCTGGAACATAGCAGATTAACTTGCAAAACTTAAGAATAGTTGGGATTAAGTTACTTCATAGCTGGGCCATAAACAAAATATGTTATCTCTCAGTTTCAGTTCAGCAGCAGAGACAATATCTAGAACTAGCAGTTTTTGTATTATATTGAAAGACAAGTAATTACTAGGTTTAAAATGTCACAAGTGCTTTATTGCTTTATGACTTCCTAGCAGCTGCACAGTTCTGAGAGATATGTATTTTACCAGACAAATGCTCTAAACCAGGATCCGGCACTATAAAGGTTGTCCAAAGTAGATAGCCAACAGCCCGTTGAGTTAATTTAACGAAAATTTATTGTCCAAACAGTTAAAAACACCAACGAAAAGCATCCAAATTCATTGCAGTACAAAATGCAAACATTAAGCGCTTTCGTCTCTGCATCCGGAGACTTCATCAGAATAAAGTTAGATAAAATCAGTTTCCCTTATATACTCATTGCATTGCCTTAATTCAAGTCATAAGTCAATAATCAATTGAGTAATTGAATAATTAATTTTGCACTCTGACAAACCAAATAGCATATAAACTGTTCGGCTCCATTTTAAAAGAAAAACGCTCCAGTTAAAATTGGAATTAAAATTAAAATTAAGTTCTGTTCACTTATTTCCTTTTCCAATCTCTTCGTAGTGTAACACTCATGTTTATGCAAAAATTGAACCTTACCTACTGTTCATATAACAAGCCCTACCTGAATTGTGCTACATACATTAAACTCTGGTGTCATGAATAAAATAAAATAAATATAGTGTCCCAGAGACCATACGAACATGGTACTATAATATTTGAAATGTTCCCAATTACATGAGCTTAAATTTAATAACAAATGGTTAAGAAAAACTGATAAAAAGCTGCATTCCAATTACAATATTGAAGTATTAAAGTATTAAAACCAAAAGCCTGTGTTACACAAATTTGATGTGCACTTGTTATGAATAAGGCACCTAGGTTGAATGTTTTAAATAAATTAAAACAAATATATCTGTCTATCTCTAGATAGTGATGTAGCCAACACATAAATAAATTGTACACATATAAATATCCAATAACAAATATAGTAATATAAATATAAATATGAATATAAATATGAATATAAATATGTGACTACATGAATATATACACTTATAAATATATAAATATATAAAATATATAAATAGCAAGTAGTGTAAATATATATATATATATATATAAATAAATAAATAAGTATATGTAAATATAAGCACCAATATAAATACAAAAATAATATACCTATTAAAAGTACCTATTGAAAATATGGTTACAGAATTGTATGTGTAAATGTGTAATGCCTACATTTGTAGAGTACATGAATTGCACCCGTGAGAATCTAAAAAATCTAAAATCTGTCTTAATAATATTCACAGTTCTAAAACTCACGTTGATTTTCTGAATAAATCTGAAAATCCTACCCTTATTAGTCTCAAAAAATGCATTAGTTGTTGTTGCAGTATGATGTTCTGTTAGCCTAAAAAATCCCTTGCTTTCTTTATGAACTAATATTAAACACCCTTTGCTATTTTGGGGTCTGCGGCTAAAATCTTGAGTGCTGGTGTGATGGAAACGTGGTCATTTAGACCTTTACCACAACTTGCATCTAGCCTCAGTTGCCATATCATTTCTCTGTACTCAATTTTAGTTTCCCAATCACCCCCTCTCTCTGGGTATTGTATCACCTCTAGTACCCAGAACTTAAAATCAGCCTTTTCACACTTAATTGCATGTCTATATAATGCGTTATTTTCGTTATGCCTATTTATGTCCCGAATATGTTCATAAATCCTATTTCGTAACAACCTCTCCGTTTTACCAACATAAAAACTATCACATGCCGTGCATATTACTAAATATACAAGGCCCTTGGTATAACAACTACTGTAGCTACTGGCCACTAGTTTTTGGGGTATACTTGCAATCATCACTTCCTTCTTGTTGTATATATAAGAGCATTGCCCACATCTGCCACATTTGTATGTTCCATGTTTCCTATTAGTACCTTCCACGGGCTTTTCTTTTCTTTCTAAAATATTCTTTATATTGTAATTTCTCCTATAACTGAACCTCAGTTTGTTCTTAAAAATATCTGTTTTAGTTGTCATGTTTTTGAACATGTCCCAAGTTTCGTATATCCCCCCTATTTAACCACTTGGTCCCATAATAGTATGTGGTAATCAAATAAGGTGTAACCTTCCCTTCTATCTTTCTTCCTTCTTCACCATTCAAATTCTCTTCACTACAATCAAGAATTTCTACTTCTTGGTATTCCTTACTAAGGAGTGGCTTATATCTTGTCCCCCTTCCTGCTATCACATATTCTTTAACAGAGTTGATAAGGTTAAAGGGTACCCCCTTTCCTTAAAGAGGTTTTCCAAATAAATAATTTCACTCAACAATTCTGCTTCATCTGATATCATCCTAGCCATCCTTATCATCTGACCTTTGACGATGTTCTTTTTAAGTTGTTTAGGATGGTCACTTTGGTAATGCAGATAGGAGTTTGAAAAATGTTCTTTTCTATATATATTAGATTTGTAGCACTTGTTAGTCCTGTCCTTAGTGAGCTTAACATCCAAGAAGTGTGCCTCTTCTGTTTCTATCTCATGTGTGAAATTCAAAAATGAGGTTGTGCCATTGATATGGTCTATAAACTCATCAATTTTATCCCTGGTTCCTTCCCAGAAAATAAAAATATCATCCAGAAACCTAAATTATAGTATATATTTATAAGTGTATATATTCATGTATTCACATATTTATATTCATATTTATATTCATATTTATATTTATATTACTATATCTATATCCGTATATATATTTGACAATCATATTTGATTTATATTAATGTTATAATTAATTTGTTATTGGATATTTATATGTGTACAATTTATTTATGTGTTGGCTACATCACTATCTAGAGATAGACAGATATATTTGTTTTAATTTATTTAAAACATTCAACCTAGGTGCCTTATTCATAACAAGTGCACATCAAATTTGTGTAACACAGGCTTTTGGTTTTAATACTTTAATACTTCAATATTGTAATTGGAATGCAGCTTTTTATCAGTTTTTCTTAACCATTTGTTATTAAATTTAAGCTCATGTAATTGGGAACATTTCAAATATTATAGTACCATGTTTGTATGGTCTCTGGGACACTATATTTATTTTATTTTATTCATGACACCAGAGTTTAATGTATGTAGCACAATTCAGGTAGGGCTTGTTATATGAACAGTAGGTAAGGTTCAATTTTTGCATAAACATGAGCGTTACACTACGAAGAGATTGGAAAAGGAAATAAGTGAACAGAACTTAATTTTAATTTTAATTCCAATTTTAACTGGAGCGTTTTTCTTTTAAAATGGAGCAGAACAGTTTATATGCTATTTGGTTTGTCAGAGTGCAAAATTAATTATTCAATTACTCAATTGATTATTGACTTATGACTTGAATTAGGGCAATGCAATGAGTATATAAGGGAAACTGATTTTATCTAACTTTATTCTGATGAAGTCTCCAGATGCGGAGACGAAAACGCTTAATGTTTGCATTTTGTACTGCAAGGAATTTGGATGCTTTTCGTTGGTGTTTTTAACTGTTTGGACAATAAATTTTCGTTAAATTAACTCAATGGGCTGTTGGCTATCTACTTTGGACAACTTTTATAGTGCCGGATCCTGGTTTAGTGCATTTGTCTGGTAATTCAAGTTTTTGGCAAGATATGTATTTTAACACAGGGATGTTACATTTTGTAAAGTTTCTATATAGCCTGGGAAATGAAGTCAGGTGACAAAGAGTGATGTCATCCAAGCTAACCCAGCAGTAAAATGTGATATTAATTAAGAACTCTCTCAGAGAGAGACTATGCATTTTGTATTTTGCCTTTGACCTGGAAACATCCACTCATCATCACATCTGCACTTCACTGGCTGCAATTAAGATTCAGGGCATAGTACCTCTTTTAGATACAGGTAGGAATACAGTAAAGATTAGTTCAGATGTTTTCTGTATTTATTTGCGACTGTCCTGCAATGTTTTTTGTTAAATATTTCCTGTGATGTTGAACTCTGAAGTAACTGTGTTTGTTTTCTGAGTATTTTCTTGTTCTTTTATTATTTATTATTAAATATATTTATTCCTATCTTTGTGGCTGATATTTATGAGACATATTTAAGAGATTAGAGTAATTGCATATGTATTTGTTGACACTGTATAGGCAACTCCTAATAGCCTTGCAAGTCTTGGTTAAAACTACCATTTGGATAATAGTAACATTACACAGTAGGATGGGACACCCTTTGTAAGGGCCTTACAGTAACTGATAAGTAAGGGATGGTGGCAGTGATAACTCCCTTATAGTCTGGGCAGAAGGGGGCTTAGCTAGTAATCCTGTGTCAGCCTTCCCCAGGTGTGTGTGTGTGTGCGTGTGTGTGTGTTTGTATATAAATCAAATCTCAAAGTGTGTGTGTGTGTGTGTGTGTGTGTGTGTGTGTGTGTGTGTGTGTGTGTGTGTGTGTGTGTGTGTGTGTGTCAGCTACATGGGCAGGGACACAAAGCACTGGTTGGACAGAGAGGATGCTGGAGGTCTAGGCTTGACCTCACAGCTGAAATCATAACCCTAAAGCTGTGCCAGTGGGGAGTCTTATTGGGGATCTGGAGAAAGATGGAGAAATAAGCCACAGACTGCTTGTGATCTCTGTGTGCTCCTAAGGAAAATTGCACTTTACTGTGTGTATACTTGTCATCCTCCCATTGTGTGTGTCCCTCACTGTTGCCAGTGGTGAGGATTGAAGCTACTTGATTACTGGGCCAGTGCAGGGGCATCACACAGGGCATGGATTGTCTTGATTGCTAGTCAGCAAATGGCAGGTAAAGGCCCATATCAGTGGGGGACTACCCCCTAATAAGATTAAAAAAAAAATATGGATAAAGATACATTAGCAAATGCAGTGCACACAGCTATTCACCAGTATCTACATTCCCCATCCCATTCACTGAAAAAAAAAAAGAACAAGCAGCCCAAGTCCTCATGGGGGCTGCAGTCCCTCTCCTCTGTCCAATGAATAGCGATCCTATTATTAAGTGGTTATGCATTGATCCTTTTCTTAAGCAGTTGTTATTCAGGTACAAGTTGTTAAATTGAGTTATCAATTTAAACTGTAACAAATGAAGTGAATTTTATCGGGAAGGCAGGAGAGTGGCAGGTGACTAAATGCTAACTGTATTGTTATGGCTGTATTCATTATCTCCCGACAGTAATAAATTAGTGTAATATTACTTACTGTACATGATGTGATAATACCTAAATTTAATGTTACATTGCTTTCATTCTAACTTTGTGTAGTTATTGAATTGTAACTGCACAGGCGTGAGGTTAAGCAGGATGCCTGATGGGAAGCAGGAGGACGGGTTTGCTGCTGCACAACCTGTGTGGTGGATAAAGTCACTTCTGTCTTGCCCTGTCATTGATCCTTAACAATACAAATGTAGGTTTTTTTTTTTTTTTTTTTAGCAGAAACATTCTTCTGCTGTGCACATTCCTAAAGTCATATTGTTTTGCCTTTGGTTCATTTTTTTTTTTATTTTGGTTTTAAATGTTTCTGTTTCATTACATTACATTACAATACATATTTATGTTTCATATATGTTTCACGCAGCTAAAGTTGTAAAGTTGCTGCATATTTGGCCATGATTGACATAAAGTTCTCCAACTTTTTATATTAATAAATACATGTATGAGGTGTTAAGAGCAGCCTCTCTTTATGTAGGTAACAATTTTTGAGTTAGTTGAAGCAGGTTTAGTGATCATTTAGATTTTGCATCCTTTGTTTCTAATCTCATTGTCTGAATTTTATCTTATGGTAAGTTATTCTAATATTTTATTCTCTGATGTGTTCAGAAACTTGTCCACCACTGGATTGTAAATATTTTGTTTGCATCTATGCATATTTTTATTGTGTTTTTTGTGAATTTATTCACCCAGACTGTGTCAGTAAATGGTCGAGAGTGATCAGGGTACTACCCTAATGAACAAACATAAAATAAAAAATACAAATGACACTCTAATGTCTGGCATTATTGAGTTGTCTGTACTCTTCAGTGATTTACCATAAAATCAAAGACAGTTCAAAAATATGAGGTAAATCAGGGATAGGGCAAAAAATACTAGGCAAAATCAGAGATCTGTAAAATCAAGGCAGTTGAGAGTTAAGGCTTCCTATATCTCTATCAGTTTCTTTGCTCAAAAATTTCTGGGCAAAGGTAAATAATGTGGGGAGGGATAAAGAGCCAGAATCAGGGCAAATGTTTAAATATTACTCATATTCACTTAAAAACGATTGTAGAACAACAGGTTTTGTAATCAGCATACATTTTCTTAACAAGATATATTAAACTGTAATGTATAGCATTGTTAGCTTGTCTATAATCCCCAGTGGTTTACCAGAAAATAAGGGGCAGGTTGAAATATGAGCAAAATCATGGACATTCTATAGAAACGTGGACATTCTGCAAAATCAAGGACAGCTGAAAAGTATGGTTTCCATTAGTAGCATCTTCATTCCTCTGCAGCAAGCATACATTTATGTGGCTATTTTTAACCACTTTTGGTGATCACATAGCTCTCAATTGTACCCCAGTGCAAGGAATGCCCCTGATTTTGTATGTCTAAGGTTACATGCTCTACATTGTTCCACACTGAAGAGGTCTGTCACACTTTGATTGTAATTTTTATTTTAACAAATAGGCATGGTAAATAGTACTGAACAATATATCCTCATCAAAACTATATCTTTGTATGTAGTGGTGGTCTGCACATAGGACTAAGTCTGTGACCTGTAATTCTGTGGTACATGGTTTGATTATTTTAGTTCTTACCTGCCTACTGTGTGCTCTTCAGCAGGACACTTAACCAGAAAAGGCTTGGATTTTCTAGGCTCCTCAGTGGTTTCCTGAACTGCAGGCCTAGAAACAACCTATAAGCATCTGAATAAACTATTATTAATCATGCTTTGAACATCCTAGTTGAAGTTATTAGTAAGTGTTGCGAACTCTGAGAGGCAATCAGTGAAAAGCTCGGGTTGATCACATTAAAGTGATTATTGCTGTGGCTTGGTGGGGAGAGAGCTTAGTATTGGAATATGACATTATCCATATAACATTCATTACTGTGATTTGATGTTTTCACATTGTTTAGCTAAAAGCCAGATGGGTATGTGGGTAGTAGTAACAATATACCCTACCCACAGCATAACACACCTATATTTTCTTAATTTTCAAGCCAATGGATATGGGGAGTGGGATGCCTTATAGTAGCAAGTGGAAATACATTGTCATGTGTTTTCCATTCTCTTCTCAATGAGACATCCGTAGTGTAGAGAATGTGGCTATCATTTTGTGGTGGCAGGTGATGTATGAAAAGCAAATGATAGCTAAAGAATCATGGTAGGGGGTATCAGTGATTGAGCAATGTGGCCATTCTATTTATAAGAATCCTTCACAGTCAAAGTAATATACCATCTCAGAAGAGAACATTCCACTAGGTAACTATATATGGGTTTGGTATACAAGTATCTTATTAGAGATTTCCTGTTTTTAGAATGTGAACTGGTAACAGGGAACTGACATATCCAGCATTTCAGAGTTGCTGTTACATTTTGGCACTTTGTTTGGTTTTACCTTGGTGCCTATTTGATATATGCATTAAAGGCCAATTAAAATTAATCTTCAGAATGTATGTGTACTAAGCTTTTCAATATGTCAGAAGGAAAGAGTCTTATGCATTTTACCCCCCAATAAATACACATGCACACACACACACACACACACACACACACACACACACACACACAAAAACCCACACACACACATATATATATATATATATATATATATATATATATATATATATATATATATATGTATATATATATATATATATATATATATGTATGTATATATATATATATATATATATATATATATATATATATATATATATATATATATTACATCTGAGTGATGCCTCCAGGTGCATTTGCAGTTAACTCCAATTGATGACTCTAGGCGTTAAATATTGCTTGCTCAGATTTTCATCAATAATTCCTAAACCATGCTATGTGCAAGGTTTTAAAAGATTTAATCTTAAAGCTTGCACAATGACAAACTGAACTGCATTAACATTTGACCACTGTCCACTGCAGGTAAATAGATATTAACTGTTCTTTTTATTGTATTAATTTATAGAGATATAATTTTTCCATTTTTTTAAATATCTCAACAACCAAGTAACACCAACAGAACTCATATGAAAGCTCTCAACTAGATGAATAAAATGGTGCTGACAATGTTTGCGTAACTTGAGTGGTTGCTGAGATATTGCAAGTTGCTTACAAAACATTACAAATGTAATAGTTACTCTGTTTACTGTGACTTATAAAATTCAGTTTAAGACCTAAAGCCTAAAGAATACTACCACTTTAAAAATTGTTTGTGCTGAGGAGTTTGCTATTTACACTTTTTTCATGACTCCTATTGTTCCAGAGATATGAACATTTGTTTGAAATGTGAGGACATAATTTGATTCTGTCAAGTCGTAGGCTCCGCCCAATGGAAGCTACAGTACAAACTTCCTGAGCTCCATTGGAGTGAATGATATATATATATATATATATATATATATATATATATATATATATATATATATATATATATATATATATATTTATATGGATATAGATTTATTATATATATATATATATATATATATATATATATATATATATATATATATATATCATCACTCTCTTTTTTCCAATTTTCTACATGGGATTGGAGTGTTGTGACATCTGTCATCACTCTGTTCAGTGCCATTCTCCTAGCTTCACCAGCACTCATACCTGATTGCTGCAGGTCTTCTCTCACATAATCCATCAACCTCTTTGCTGGATGTCCTTGTTTCCTCCTGCCTTCTTCCTATCTGTCCCAAATCTTTTTCACCAGATTGTCTTCTGTTTTTCTGCTCATGTGTCTGAACCATAGTAATCTGCTCTCTTTGAATTTTTTTTGCAATTAGGGCTACTTTGGCTTCTGCTCTTATGTCCTAATTTCTTCATCTGTCCCACAGTGTGCACTCTACCACCATCTCTGGCACTTCATCTCCATCACCTCTACCTTCATCAGTTGCTCTGTATTTACTGCCCAGGTTTTTGTACCATACAGTAGCCCTGGTTTTTACCACTTTTGTACACTTTACTTTTCAGTTTCCTTGACATTCCTCTGTCATACGTTACCTCTGACACTCTGTTCCAGTTGGCTGCAGCCCCTCTGATTCTAACTTTAACCTCTCATTCAGACTTTGCTTCTCAACCACCTCTCCTAAATCTCTGAAGCTGTTAATCCATCCACGCACCCATCCATCCATCCTTCCATCCATCCACCCATCCATCCATCCATCCATCCATCCATCCATCCATCTACCACCCTTTTTCCTGTTTTTGCCCATGGGGTCAGGGTGTCACTTTGACAGTGAAAATCACCTAGAGCCAAGGTTCACACTGCCAGGTTACTAGTTCTATGGAAGCTGTTCATCCATACAACACACTTAGATGCACACTCACACCTATGGCCAGTTTACAGTGTCCAATCCACCTACTTCATGTCTTTGGAATGTGGGAGGAGACCCATGCAAACACAAGGAGGACATACAGACTTCCTTGAAGCTGATAACATGTTCCTCTATTTTCCATTCTACCTCAATTCTCAGCTTTTTCTGACTTTCCCCATTTGCTGTTATCTTATTTATACTCAGTTCCATCTCATGTACCTTCAGTTTTTCATTCCATTCCCCCATTCTTTGCTGAAGTTCTTGTTCAGACTCTACCTATAATGTCACATCATCTGCATACAGCAGCTTTGTTTATCTGACCCCTCCAACCTGTTTGATAATGTAGTCTTTCACCAGTATAAAGAGCAGTGGGCTGAGATCTGAACCATGATACACACCCACTCCCATTGGAGCCCCTTTTATGAGCCAAATACTGTTTGTACTACAGTCATTGGGTCCTTATATGTAGCTTGCACTAATTCTACCACTGTTTCTGGGACTTCAAACCACTACAGGATTGTGTAAATCAAATTTCTTGGGACCTTGTGATGTGCTTTCTCCAAGTCTGGGAATGCCCAGTTGGACTCTTTCCTCATCTCTAGCGTTTTCTCAATTATTAGTCTCTTTGGCTCAGTAGTGCTGCATCCTGATATGAATCAGAACTACTCATCTCCCATCTTACTTTCTAATACTCTGCATATTCATTTATCAATCACCCTGTCCAGAACATTTATGTAATGTGACAGGGGTTTGATACCTGCATACTGCCCACAGTTGTGAATGTGCTCTTTGTTCTTGAACACTGTTTTATTTTTTCTCCATGAAAATACGTGTTGGAGAGTGAGGTACTTTTCTAAGTAAAACAAAATAATCTGAGCATAAAGAGTGAAAGTCCAAGGGCCTAGCTTTTAGGAACTCTGTGTACTTCTGCAGAGATTGATTTGTAAATATATGACTGTATAAAGACTCTGGGTGGAATTTGATAAAGCCTACACAAAGCGATTTGCTGTGTAGGCATTGTGGCATGGCCCCGCCATGGAACCTGGCTGCCAAGCAATCCAATAAGCAGGGCAGAGGGACTTGCATGAGTGTGTGGACACAGAAGTGTCTGTGGAATGCAAATCACCTTATCTGCTGGTGAAATCCATGCAAATGAGGGTGATTTATGATCCAGTAAGCAGAAAGACACCCTTGTAGGTGCCATATTGGTGTAAGAAATGTATGTGGATAGAAACCGTGTACCGGACTGTAAAATTTAAACAGGTGCTATAAAAGCCCAAAAAACAGGGTGGATATTGCACTGCAGGTATGCAAATGGACAAAACTATGGCAAGTGAGTCAAAAAGCAATGCAAATCATTAAAAAATATTTTTTAAATACATATATTACATTTAAGTGGTGTGCAGTGGCATACAAACATGCCATTATGCAAAAAATAAATAAATAAATAAATAAAAAGTTTAAAAACTAAAAATTAGACATTTTCAAAAATATTGCATTATAGTGCCCAGCATGCAGAGATATACAATGGCAGGTGTCAGTGGTTGCTAAGTCAGCAGGTCCTTGAGTAGTGAAGTATCCAACGTATACTCAGGTGTATTTAAATGAGCTAGGGTTATTGAATAGCAAAAAGGGCCACCATGTTCACAGGAACTATCCATGATCGGACTAGAACTGTGTAGGAAGTAGTAGAACAGGTAAAAAACATCAAAAGGGGGTGTGTCATTCCATGTTTAAACAGATTGGAGCTTAGCAGTGCCTGTTTGCGCTCACCTAAGCACAGCTAAGCAGGGGTGTGTGCCTGATGCTGCTAAGCTCTACTTAGCCCTGTGGTGCATGTTTTAGCTGGTTAAAGAAAAGTTAAGCATGCACATGCACAGGGGAGGTTTCCAAACTGCTGAGCACTGTTTACACTAGTGCCATGGATTTGCGCAGCAAACCACAGTGCTTAGCAGTGAAAATAAATAAATAAATAAATAAAAGGAAATAGCCTGGGAAAACCAATCAAGTATAAATGACTGATAAGCCCTGTTCCACTGACATTGACCCATTCAAGCCCCTCAGTGAAAACCCTGGCAGGTGGAATGCATCATAGTCAGCCAATCACACAGACTGCAACTGCAGCACACCAGTATAAAGTATGCATATACCGTTCAGTCTGATTTTTACCACATGCTCTACACCATTGGAGTACACACTTGGGAATTTTAACTGACAAAATGATAGGGGCTGCTGCTCCTCTGCTACATCTGTATGTGCTAGATGCTGAGGTCAGTGATAATGCTAATGGCGACAATAAGCCCAGACTGAGAAAGAGAAGAGTGTTCAGGCCCAGGGTAACCTTCCAAGGGCTACATGAGCTGGAGATTGTAGAGCACTATAGGGTGGACAGGGACATACTACAAAAGCTCACCAAGCTCTGCTGCCCTCACCTCAGACCAAGAGCCAACAGAGGGGACCCATCCCAGTGGAAACAAAGGTATGGGTACCCTTAAGAATACTACCTACAGGTATTTTTCAAAGACCTACTGGGGACATGATGGTGGTCTCACAGGCATCCGCATCCAGGGTACTCCACCATTTCCTGGATGTCATGCAAACACATGCCAGTGAGCACATTTATTTACCTTGCACCCCTGAGGAGAGGACAAGCAATATGCGTCTCTTTCATCATGTAGTACACTACCCAGTGGTACTGGGTGCCATAGACTGCACTTATGTGGACATCAAAGCATGACCCAGTGAGGAGGGTAGAGTCTACGTCAATTGCAAGAGGTATCACTCCATCGACTGCCAGATCATGTGCAATGCTCAGGGAATTGTCATGAATGTGTGTGCTGGCAGCCCTGGCAGTTGCCACAACTCCCACATCTGGCACACATCAGAACTGTACCTGATGTTTGCCAGAGGGAACATCCCATATGGCCATCTACTGGGGGATGCTGGCTACTCACTGGAACTGTGGATGATGACACCCATCAGAAATGCACACACAACTACTGAAGAATGCCATGATGAGGCACACGCACAAACTAGGAACATCACAGAGCATGAGTTTGGGCTGTTCAAGTCACGGTTCTGCTGCCTAAACATATCTGGTGGAGCCCTCCAGTACTCTCCAGCCACATGTGCTCACATATTCACAGCATGTGCCATGCTACACAATATGATCCTGTGGAAACAGCTGTGGCAGAAACATCACCGAGAAGGGACACACAGCCCCTCATCAGTGCCAAGGTCCCCACAGCAACATGGGGACTCTCAGAGGAGGAAACTCCTGAGCTTGTCCCTGTAGGAAGATGTGGGCATGCCCAGTATGCCCTGGTCTTGGCAAAGAGGCAATGCATAGCACATACACTGACAACCTAGGGACCTAGGGACTGACACCAAACTCCAAATCACATACATAGTAAAAAGGATGCCAGCCACACCACACAACCTGTACCTTTCCAAGTATAGGCTGTGCACTGGGAGTGTCCAACAGAGTCAGCCCTGAAGCACTGTTCTTACAACTGCTGCAGGCACAAGGTAAGTCACTCTTCTTTACAACAAGTGAATGGGGTAGTAAACTTTAGTAGCATATGTATGGACCTGCTGTATGTATGCAAGGGAATGAAGTGGGCTAATGGGATAGATTCAGACAACTGACAGCTATGTGGGATAACATGAACTCTCTGCCCAATACTGGCCACCCCATAATATGCAGTAGGCCCCAAGCCAGCAAAATACACTGCACTATTGGAGGGAGTTACAAATACTAGGGTCACAGGACTGATGCTTGACTGTCAATGCCAGAGTCCCCTATCCCCAACATGCCCATGTTCCTATGCAACTGCAGTAACAGTATACTTTGTAGGTAATACCAGCAGACCACACAAACCCTGGGCTGTCCCAATCAACCTGGTGAGATGTACCAGTTCCCCAATAGGCAAAGTTCAATGTGCTATGTATGTCTATGGCTGATAGTGTCAGGAAGTAAACTGCACTATCTGGTGGCTGTTGTGGCTTAGTGGGCTAAGTACATTACTGTGGTTGATAAGGTACATAGTTTGAGACTGGCTGTGCCTACTATTTTGCATGTGAGCTACACCTATAGTAGGAATTCTACAGACTGCCCATATGTCAATATTTGTTTCTGCAAGACAGCTGGACAAAGGCAGAGACAATGGAGGGACAGAGGGGCATAGATATGGACAATACACAGCTCTGAGTAACCTAGATAGTGGCTAGTAGAACAGCAGGTTGTAACAAGTCAGTGTAGCACCAGGATATAAAGGCTGCCACATAACTGTGTCAGTACTTACAGCAAGTCAGTGGGCACCATTCATACCCCACAAATGTACATAGTTCTGCAGAATGTCCACATTTATGCCTCATATACCTGTTCTATTTATTATAACATTGCAGTTGTCTGGCAAATTATTGGCAAATCAATAAAGGTTGCTCTGAAAAAATAATGACAGACATTTGAGATGCAGACTTCATACCCATCAGAAAATGCAAGCTAATATAAAAGCATTCTACCAACTGTCTAAGTTTGTAAGAGCAATATTAAAATCCTGTCTCCATGTTTGGGCCTGTGTCCTACTGTTATATAGCCCTGTCCAGATTTCTGACTGTAAGAGTGTGAGAGGTATGAGCAACATGTTGCCTTATAATAACAGTGCAACACAAACCATCTGAGGACCAGTGCACAATGCTGGACAACCTGCAAAACACATACAGTCCGAGATTTGAAGTCCATAACCCTGTGTGTGGTGTTAACATCTTCTACCCCAGTCACAGCATACCTACAACTATATAGAGCAGCAACTGTGGACAAAGCCAGGAACTGGAGCAGGGCAGGACAAAGGCCCACATATAAGGGGAAGGAGGAACTACTGGCCAGGCAAATGTAGAAAGTGCAGAATAGAACAGTTTGTGCAGTAGCATGAGCTCCCTGCAGTGTATGGAGTCAGTACCCACATGGTTGTCAGCAGTTCCTTACATCAGTCTATAATGATCTGCCACTGACATACCAAGAAATAACAGTGCTATGTAAAATGTACCAGACATATTGTGCAAAATGCTGTTCAGTCCAATACACTCTGTACACACTCTACAGATGAGTTAGATATTAAGGATACCACACAGCCAGGAAATCCCCTCAGGCATTATGTCAGGGAGGTGCTAGACTGTTTAATCAGGTTCAGTAGCCAATTGGCTGTAGCACACAAAATCCTGGACTGGAGTACAGGTAGGTCTGGCCTGAAGTCCCATTGTAAGTATTGATGGTCATACTGGGCATGCTCCTACACTTAGCTAATTTCAGCCCATGTCTGAACCCACATCTAACTGTATAACTGTGATGTCCATATATCCCTGTGCATACAGACAGCTGTGTATACCTTAACTGTCTCTCCCTGTCTCCATCAGACATGATTACCCTTATCTATTCATATGTGGCACATATAACATATTTCTGGATCTGTTGAGTTTTACATACATACATATATATAGACAACATATATAAATGTATCATCTATAGAAAGGCAGGGGGGAGAGATAGAGAGAGAGAGAGAGAGAGACCCTGAAAAGCATAGAGTGATGTAGTGCTGCAGCCACTTGTGCACCAATTGTAACCAGTGGCACGTGCAAATAGTGCAGTGAGCTCCACTGTGTAATAATGTGTAGGTAGGGGTTCTAATCTCACATCATCCACCTTGTGTGTGTCTTTGTCTATTTATTTCACATTCAGCAAACTACACATGCCCAGCAGCCCTATGTCTGTGCAATGGTCATTCATTTTACAGCCGTGTGACTAGTGTCCTCCACAACAGTGGCAGTAGCTGCATGTCATCCACCCCAACAGCCGTGGCAGACACTTTCCAAACACATAAGGTATGTGGTGCATGCAATAACTACATAGCACTATAGTGTATACAGCTAGATAGATAGTGGTTCTACTCCCAACAATGGCAACTCAGTGTGTGTAAGTATATTCCCTTGTGGCTGAGTGTATTTCATGCCTATGTGTGTGCAATGCCAAAACATTTTAAGGCCTGTGCCTATCTGTGAACCCCCCATTGGCCTACTTTACAGGGCCTGCTGATGTCACCTACCTTAGATGCACAGTTACACACTCCCCAGGTACATAAGCTCTGTGGATGCATGTCATAAGTACATAGCACTATAGTGCATACAGTTAGATAGGTAGTGGTTCTAATCGCAACAGCAACTCAGTTTGTTTGTATAGGTATATCTCTTTGCAGCTATATGTATGTCTTGCCTATGTGTGTGCAATGCCAATACATTTTAAGGCCTGTTCCACCCTGTTAACCCCCCCCAGGGGGACTGCTGACGTCATCCACCTTAGATGCACAGTTAGACACTCTCTAAACATAATAGCACAGTAGCACATTCGATAAGTACATCATTCTATAGTGTACATATCTAGATAGGTAGGAGTTCTAATCTCAAAACTGGCAACATTGTGAGTATATGTGTGTTTGAATGCATATTCCCTTGCAGCAGTGTCCAGACACATAAGTGCATGCGATAAGTACATAGCACTATAGTGCATACAACTAGATAGGTAGGATTTCTAATCTGAAAACTGGCAAGTGTGTGTGTGTGTGTGTGTGTGTGTGTGTGTGTGTGTGTGTGTGTGTGTGTGTGTGTGTGTGTGTGTGTGTGTGTGAGAAGCATTTCCCCTGTAGCAGTGTGGCTGTCTTGTGTATGTGTGAGATGGTTATACCATTTTGGGGCCTGTTCCACTCTGTTAACCCCCATTGCATTACTTTACAGGGACTGCTGATGTCATCCCTCTTAGATGCACTGTTAGACACTCACCAGGCCCATAAGCTGCATGGCGCATGCAATAAGTATGTAGCACTAGAGTACATACATAAGCTCTGTGGTGCATGTTATAAGTACGTAGCACTATAGTACATACAACTAGATAGACAAGGGGTCTAATCTCAAACCTGGCAGCTGCGCGTGTGTGTGTGTGTGTGTGTGTGTGTGTGTGTGTGTGTGTGTGTGTGTGTGTGTGTGTGTGTGTATGTCTGTGCGTGTGTGCATGCACGCACGCGTGTGTGCAGTAGTTTTACCATTTTATGGCCTGTTTCACCTTATTAACCCTCCCACTGGCAACCTATTCAGGGCTTACTGATGTCATCCACCTTAGAAGCACAGTTAGACACTCTCTAAACACAATAGCACCATAGCACATGCAATAAGTACGTCGTTCTATAGTGTACATAACTAGATAGGTAGGAGTTCTAATCTCAAAACTGACAATGCTGTGAGTGTATGTGTGTTTGAATGCCTATTCCCTTGCAGCAGTGTGGTTGTCTTCTGTGTGTGTGTATGTGTGTGTGTGTGAGATGGTTATACCATTTTAAGGGCCTGTGCAAACCTGTTAAACCCCTATTGGCAACCTATTCAGGCCCTACTGTCATCCACTTTAGAAGCACAGGTAGACACCATCTAACCACAATAGCTCCATGGTGGATGCAATATGTATGTAATACTATAGTGTATATAACTGGATAGGTAGAGGTTCTAGTCCTAAAACAGGTAACTCTGTGAGTGTGTGTATGCATATCCTTTTACAGCAGTGTGTCTGTCTCACCTGTGTTTCTGTACTATAGTTATACCATTTTAAGGGTCTGAGCAAACCTGTTAACCCCCCCAGTGGCAACCTTTACAGCACCAGCAGATGTCATCCACCTGAATAGTAGTGTTAGAAACTACAAAAATATATAAGCTCAGTGGTGCATGTCATATGTATATAGTGCTATATTATGTAAAACTAGCCAGGTAGGAGTTCTACTCTCAACAACATCAGTTCATGAGTGTGTGTGGGTGTGTGTATGTATATCTCCTTGCAGCAGTGTGACTGTGTTAGAGCCATCACCATACCTCTCAACACTTTAGATCAATAAATCTGGACAAATCCATACAGAAAAGTAGGACAAAGTCTAATTAAATATTGCTCTTACAAACAGAAAGTTGATAGAATTACAGGCTGTGCATTAGCATGAATTTTTTCTGAAGGGTATGAAGTCTGACATTCAAATATCTGTCATTGTAGTCTACCTTAAGTCTTTAATGATTTGACACTAATTTGCCAGAAAACCACAATGTTATGAAAAATGGACCAAAAATATGTGACAAAGATCGGGACATTCTGCAGAAATCTGTACAGGTAAAAAGTATGGCCACCAACTGTCCCACCCTTCAGGTTGCTTTCCATGTTTGGCCATGTGTGACCTGTAAAAACAACTCAAACAATACAGAGGTACCAAGAGTGCAGGACAACAAACGTTTCTTAACGTTGTCTAATAGTTGTATAAAGCAGTTATTTACATCAGAAAGTTGATAGAATTACAGGTTGTGCATTAGCATGAATTTTTTTTCTGAAGGGTATGAAGTCTGACATTCAAATATCTGTCATTATAGTCTACCTTAAGTCTTTAATGATTTGCCACTAATTTGCCAGAAAACCACAATGTTATGAAAAATGGACCAAAATATGTGGCAAAGATCGGGACATTCTGCAGAAATCTGTACAGGTAAGAAGTATGGCCACCAACTGTCCCACCCTTCAGGTTGCTATCCATGTTTGTCCATGTCTGACCTGTAAAAACAACTCAAACAATAGAGAGGTACCAAGAGTGCAGGACAACAAACGTTTCTTAAAGTTGTCTAATAGTTGCATAAAGCAGTTATTTTACATCAGAAACACCTTAATGTTATGAGAAATAGCATAAGCTATGGAAATATGACAAAAATAAGCTGTCATATTAGCAGACCAAGAGAAGTCCTGTCCTTTGCACTTGCCATGGGTATGGTTTGTCCTGCCATCTCTCACCATACTACAAGAAGTGTCCCACATTGTACATGTGATAAGGTAGCAACACTACTCTGTGTTGCCTGTGTGTGTGCAATATGTAGACATATGGAGGCCCTGTGAGTAGCTGCTGCCTCCAATGACCCACATGTATCTATGCATGAATGCTAACTGCCAACATCCACATTTGTAGGTACTGCCTAAGGCTGTGGTGACTGTAAGTTGTGTGCTGTCTGTCATTGACCCACCAACTGATGTTAACACACTGCAACTGGGTCTTACATCAGGTATGGAATGATGCCAAAATCCTGGCCTCAAGCTGAATGCAGAAAACAGTACCATCATACCATATGGCAAGGACATGGCCCCACTATTTCCCACATCAATGGCAACCTCATAAACACACAACTTGCACTGAGAGACCTGGGTACTCAGGTTGATGACACTGTTGCAGTTAGCCATTAAGTAGTGGCAGTGGTCATAAAAGCTTTGTACATGGTTCACCACATAGGTAAAGGGAGTGCATCCAGAAAAAAGGTGGCCATTAACTCTGTATAGTCCTCAGTCAGTACAACAATAATTTAATACCATGGCCTATGTGGTATGTACCTATCCAGACATCTGCAGCAACTGGAAAGGCCGTGGTAATACCCACAAAGGTAATCCATGGCCTCCAACACCTGTTCCATGCAGACAGCTTCGAATCAGTAGTGCCTCACTCGGTATCGGACAGGTTGCCCAGAGGTGGGTTGTGGCACGCCTAGATGGCAATGTTGTGCCCAGACCTTCAACAGCTGGCTCATATATGTGAGTCTAACTCTTTGCGCATTACCAGCATGACAGGCCTAAATCTGATATGTGACATCAACAAAACCTGCTAGAGAGACAAGTTTGTCTCCCAGAGGATGCCATGTCTCAGGAATGCACTTCCCACACATGTCAAACAGAGTACCATGTAGACCTTCATCCAGTGCATCTGCAAAGAGTGGATGAGAAACCACAAATCTGTCCCAGGAGTCGCACCTGTGTCCCTCAATGACAGGGGTAACAGGTGCTGATCGATGATTCTGTCGAGGATAAAGGATAAAGGACTCAAGGCCATTACTCTAGTAACCTTCTATGATCCTATGAATCTATGATCCTACTGAACTCTCAGGTGAACTCTCAGGTGACATGTATCAAGAGTAGCATGCTGTGTCAAGGGGTATGCATTCAAGATTATACTCTGCCCTCATTGTCTCTCACACACTGTTCTACACATATGCACCTAGGTAACCATGCACATATACAGCCGTACCTTGGAGATGTCACATTTCTGCGTTGCCTCTATGCCATCCTGAGCTACTGTACTGGCAGCAGGTCCCCACAGCGTAGACACACAGACACCTGGAACAGAAAAAGAAAAATGTCTGAGAGACAACAGTCAGTCAGCAATACTAACAGCAATGCAGTATCATGGCACAAAGGTACATACGCTTTGATGTGTACACATGACACATGCCAGCAGGCAGCACCTTACAGGGCATAACACTACTGCACTACAAACTGCCATTAAGTGTACTATATTCACCCTGTGCATCAGACACATATTAGCTTGTCCCTGCATCAATGGTATGGATGGCAGGGATGTGGCACAGGCATCTGGAGGGGTGCTGGTCAGCGGGAAATGGAGAGGAGCTGTGTGTGTCTTGTGGTGACCTGCATGTGACAGTGATGTGTGAGTGTGTGCATGTACACACTTAAGTCATGTGCCAGCCCTACACAAGGATATACTGGACACCTGTGGATCATACATGGCAGAGTGTACAGTTCGCTATCTTCAGCCACAAACATAGGAACTGGTTTCACCAGGAGTAGCACTGGCACCCCCATGCCCAGGGCCAGATGTGGTACTACTTGTTGACAGTGACTGGTGTCTGCTGGGTCTGTGTCCCTCAAGAGACCACCCAGGACTACATGCTTATGACCGCATTGTGGTGTGGACAGCACCCTCCCTTCAGTAGTGCTGGTGGTACTGCTAGTAAGAGAGTGTGACTGTGCATAGCCACTTGGGCTCTCAGCTGATGTTCCTCTTCAGTCCCCTCCACATGTCCAACGCCCTACTCCTACCACATTTTCAAGGACAGACTTTGCATGTTTAAGAACTGACAATGTCTCACCCCACCATCTATCCACTACATCATCAAAATGATGTAAGGCATCACCAATGCTGTGGATGGAGTCATGCATGCCAGGCAGTGTTGCATACATGACCCTGAGCATCCATCTGGTATAGCATTCACAATGTGCCTGTACCACTATGACAGACCAAAACATGCATCGGGTGACGTGCTGTGACAACTCTTACAGGAGCTGGATGGGCAGTAGTCCTCCTTTGAGCACTCCTGTCAATCTGCCTGTGTGGGACTTTACCAGCTCTCTGGCTATGGCTAGTGTCTACAGTCACTAGCAATTTCCCAGGTCTGAATGAAGCTCTGTCAATAGGGGTTTTGTTGAAATTGAGATGTTTGGCGAGGTAAATAATAAATTGAAATTAATAAATTTGGTTTCATTTTTGACAACTATAGTAGTATAATAAATAGAAGGCTATAAATAAGAAGCTGTTTAATGTTCAACGTGCCTTTAAAAGTGGATAGAAGTTATTTTTATTTTTATTTATTATTTTTTGTGTGAGACAACCTTAGTATTATATAAGTATTTCACAGTTTTAATATCTGTAATATTTTTCTTACTTTTATATTTCCTTTTTGTCCTTTATTGAATTGTGTTTTTAGTTCCATTTTTATATAATCATAATAATTGACTGGGTATATAGTCAACTTTTTTGTAAACTATGAAGTTGATTATGTAAATGCCTTAGAGTTTACTTTTTTGTATTTGTATACCTTTTTAAATAGTTTCCACAGTGCACCATTTTCTAGTACCTAAAATTTATGTCTTTAAAAAAGTTTAATTTTTTAATTGCTTAATTAAGCAGTACTGATTAAACTTGGTGCCTTTTTGTGTTTAAAAATATGTAAAATCCATTCTCTTATTGTATTCTGAAGAAGGCTAACTATTGTGTGCCGAAAAGCGCTTCATAAAGTTCGTTTTCCAGGTTGGACGTGGATTTTTTCTGTTTCTACAGTCACAGATGCCATAGTCACCACACTCTCCTGTTCGATGCCACCACCCTCTGACTGTCTGATATCTATGGCTGCTGGGGACTGGGTATGTGTGGTCATACTGACTGCAGGGACACTGGGGGAGGAAGCGGGATGTCAAGCAATGGAAAAATTCAGCTCCTAACAACCTCACCTGTGCCTTACTATGGCCATCATCATTATCATCTTCAGAGTCCAATGAGACACTGACATCAGGCTGTCAGGGGGACACACTCTGACCCCCATGGGCACCTGTGAGGGGAAGACAACATGACTACATTAATTCTTGCACTATAATGTCTGCTGATCCACACACACACACACACACACACACACACACACACACACACACACACACACACACACACACACACACACGTGAGGTGCACAAATGCATTATACAGATCACACCTTATGACTGATGCCATACACAACACAGAAACAGACCACAAAAGACACACATAAGACAGGTCCTTAACAACATACAGTGCAGCTATGTCCAGTTAATGCTGATAGTACTATACACCTGTGAGATAAGTGACATGTCAGTATACGCAATGGACCTTCACATAAAACACAGTACACTCGTTTCCACAATAGTAATGCACCCCTTTATAGCAGATTGCCTACACCTTAATAAAAATATGTGCTAATATGTTACAGCTCCTGCAAATATGCTACTGTGATTACCATTGTAATAGACTGCAGTGAACGCCACCACAAGTGGAACATGCAAGTACTGCAATATGCCTAAGCTTAACAGTTGTGTCCACAGCAAACTGGTAGCCCTTAACATGCCTAGGGAATAGATGAACCATAACAAAACAGTTCCACACTCACCGGCTACAGGATGATGGACCCAGCCACAGCAGAGTTACCTATGGATTTGTGGGGGAGAGGTATTGTCAGCAGACACAAATGTGGCATTGGTACAGGATAATATGTGCATATATCAACATACACTACAAACTGTGATACTACCTACATTGCTAACATTCACAATATGTGTGCACACTTGTGCATTACAATCCCCCACAAATGCAGATTGACCTGACATGTGTACAGGTATATCCAAAGTAAAATAACTTGACTGAAAATATATAAATGTTGAAAATACTCCAGTTGTAACTAAACAGCTTCAAGAATTTATTAAAATATAAAAAGCCAGTAAAATAACATGAGTGCCTTTTTCTCACCACAGTGACTTCATCAGACAAATAATGCCTTCCACTTCACTTCCTTAAATACTCTTCTTAATTAACTCCTTGCAATACATGTCATATAAAATAGCCTTTCACATTATAAATATAGTGTTAATAAAAAAAACTGTTTACCAAGCTTAAGTGTCATAACCTTTTCCAAAAATTTAAAAAGTTAAAATAATAAATAAATTTTTCATTTATACATATAGCACCAAGAATTACAAAACCAAAACATATTATTTAAGTCTCCATTCATCCTATAATAGCTGCTCTTTCCCTTAAAATGGGTTTAACAGATGCATTTTCATTCAAATCAGGGGGAAGTTGGCTTTTAACCTAAGTTGCCACATCAACTCCTTTTTTATTAATGTTAATTTCCAATCACCTCCTCTTGGGTTCTTTTTCACTACATCAAAGATACCAAACTTGAAGCCCCCGAATTTGACACACTCACATGAGTGTTTATATAAGGCAAGAGTTTCTTTTCTTGTTCTTATGTTGTAAAGGTGCTTATAAATTCTATTTTTGAGCGCCCTCTCAGTTTTGCCTATTTAAAAACTTGGGCAGCCCTCCATTTTGCTAAATATACCAGTTTGGAGGTTGCACAATTACCTTTTTTGAAATAGATTTTACTCTGAAGTCCATTTTCTAAGGTTAAATGTTGTGTACCAATGATGTAGGAACAAAAGTTGCATGCTCCACAAGGTGCTGTCCCTCTTCTCACTTCCCCATTTTTCACCCTCAAGAATTCTTAACATTCTTTCCTATCATGTAGGTGAACTTCAGCTCGTCGCCCACTATTTCACTTAGATCTTTACTGATTTTAAAAATGCTCCAATTAGCTTGTAGTATATCACTCAAAGGTTTGGTAAAATGGTTAAACTCCATAATAAATGCTTTATCAAACTCTTTTTCTGAATCCTGAGTGCTTTCTGTATCAAGCCCCACCCCCAAAAGGGAGGTGTTTTTGGTACCCTATCCTTTGAGAACATCCTCCAACATTTTGGTAAGCAGTTCACTAGGGTAGCCCCTGTTAGTAAACATCTCTGTAAGCTTATTTAATTCTGTCCCCAGTTCATTCTGGTCAGAAGTCATCCTAGCTATCTTAATAGATTGACCCGTCACTAGGTTTCTTTTTTGAAACTGGGGTGACAGCTATCATAGTGCAAATAGCTGTTACACCAGGTATCCTTCCTATGGATGTTAGATTTAAATCCTCCAATGATGTGTGATACAGTTACATCCAGGTAGTTAATTCTGCCCTTGCTCCACTCATGTGTAAATTTAAAATATGTGGGGCAACCATTTAGGTACTCCAGGAATCTAGGTATTCCCTCAGGGTCACCATCCCACAAAATAAAGATGTGATGCCATCTAAACACCTCATGTAAGTGCAGGAATTTTGAAAAGGTACTATTAAGGATATATTGCCTTTCCCATCCCAGCATAACAAGATTTGCAAAAGCGGGGCCACACACTGCCCCCATCCCTACTCCAGTGCCTTGCTGAAAATATTCACCCTGGACGTGAATGCAGTTGTTCTCCAGAATAAGTTCCATTAATTCAACTAATAAGTTAACCAGTTCATTCGACAGTATGGGTTGAAAAGTAAGGGGTTCGTGGAAAAATATTAGCCCCTCATTCTTGGGGATGACTGAGAACATATCTTTTACTCGATGGTCAAAAAAATCAGAACTTCCCTCCAAATGGAAGATTTTAATCTACTCAAGAAATCACATGAATTTCATATCAGGTGTGGGGTATTAAAAACTATTTTATTCACATTATGGTCTATGTATACTGCTAGTGGGTGGGTTTTAGAACCACTAGCTGAAACTATAGGCCTAAATGGTGAATTTTTAACTGATTTGTGAATATTTGGTATTCTGAAGAAGTTGGTATAATAGGGTTAACCTGTACCAAGAAATTGTAAGTAGCCACACTAATTCTACCATCTAGTAAGTACTTTTCTAGGTATAAGCCAATTCTCTGGTAAGCAATAGATATCTCATTCCTTGAAAGTGGGATATAAGTCTCATTACTAGTCAAAATGTTTGTCATGGCATTGTTGTAAGCCTCAGTCTCATAAAACACCACCACCCCTCCTTCATCAGGCTTTATAACTCTTACCCCACTGTCTTTCTGTAAAAGTTGAAGTGTTTTATTTTCCTCTTTAGTAATATTATAAGAGGGGCTAGGGTCCTTTGAAACCTGTTTGTAAATGCCCTCAGTTACACATTTTTTAAATACTTGCAACATTGGATGGAGGGGTGGGTTCTTAAATTAATCCTAACCTCATTTTCCTTAAAGAATATGCTCAAGTTAACTTTCCTTAAAAATAGTTTAAGATCAAAAAGAGTTTGTGCTATGTCAACCTTAAAACTGGGCACAAATTTTAGCCCTTTCAAAAACAAAGTAAAATGTTCTTGCACTAACTATCTGTCAGTGTAATTATAAATCTTAAAATCACTAAATTGCCCAACTATACAGTTTCTGTCATATTTTATACATTCCTCTTCCTCCTCGTCCCTGCTTGGAGTTCCATATACCTCTGGGCTTGGTACCCTTGTCCTGAGTCCAGGTTGGTTCTCATCTTGTTTGCTAACCTCTTGGAACGCATCAGTGGAAAAAAATCCATATTAGAGGCAGAAAATGAGTCAAGTTCATCCAGCCTTCCCCTCTTATTTTGTAAGTAGTTGGATTCATATCTGGGGTGAAAGGGACATGTGGAAACCCACATCCCTCCCTCTCCCCCTCCCGTCTCCCTGCTTAGTGTGTCCCGATGGTTTGGGACCGGGGTATGCTCTTCCCTCATCATATTGCAACCTGTATCTTGCCATTTTCTTCCTAAGGAATATATTCTGATATTTTTTCTCTGCATTAGTTAAAATATGGTGATACAACTGTTCACATTCAGGGAACAATAAATCTTTCAATATATCACTGTTAAGTATATCCACCTCTTCTTTCAGCTGGTTAATCATATTTTCATTAAATTTAAGAATCATTTTCATTAACTCAAATCCACATTTGCCAAAGTAACCCCCAAACTCCCTAATAATGTCAGTATTGTACACAATCCCAAAAGGATACTTAAAAAAATCTTAACGCCTGTGGAACAATTTTCATTTTCAAACATTCCTAGATAAAACTTTGATCAATTTGCAAACTTTTGTATTTAAGCAACTTTTCAAGTTTAAAAATCATTGCTTTCAAAGTTAAACATTCTTTGTTAACTACAACAGCTTCACCTTGTTCACTGTTCACATTGTCAGTTAAATGAAAGGAATAGTCCATAATGGTTTTATAACCTCTTTGGTCCCCTTCACTGCTACACCCACATTGCATTTCACTAATAGGTGCTGTTTCAACATTAAATACTACGGTACCTTGTTTAGAGTCACCAATTCATGTTCTTTTTTCTCGCTGATTTTGTTGTTGGTTGTTTGAACACCATTACATCCTTCTTTCAAACCCCTGCTTACTCCTTCATTTACTGCAGGATTCACCAGTTGAATTTCACTTGTTTCTCAGTCAAGCACACTTGTAGCTCAGTTCCCAACTGCTGCAAGTGGAGAGTAAATGTGGAAACCACTTTCTACCAAAACTGGAGATTCACTAGCACCACATCCGGCACTGGAAGCCACATTACATTCCTTTTGACTTAGTAAGTCTATTAAGCGAGTGAGCTCTCCTTTGAGCGAATTCATTTCATTTTTAAGTCCTTAAAATCCTGTAAGGAACATGTACCATTGGCCTCAAGGTCATTCTCAGAACCACGTTCCTGGGATATTATTTATTTATTTTATTTATTTATTTTAAATTTGTTAACCGGGCTAGTCCAACTGGATATATTTCCATTTTCAGCAGAGGCCCAGGGAGAAAAGCTCCACAGTAACATTTAAATGTTTATAATGTACAATTTTGTGAGAAAAAGGAAGCATGAAAGTGTAAGACAAACAGTACATGAGAGAACAGTAGTTCCAAAGTCAATACTATCTAAGAAACAATACCATATACAAAGAGAAATATTTACACCAATATAAAAATAATACAATCATTAGAAATCAGTAGAGAGCCTTAGCTACAGTAAAATAAGCTAATTAAGAAATACAGGAGCTTTGAAAGGAATAAGATACTCCTGCAGTAATGTATGTGAGGTTGTTAACAAATATGTTCACAGTTAGTTCATCTCCTATTTTTAGGATATAGTTTAAAGTAGTTTATGCTACTAAGGGGTAAGTAGTGTTTGAAAAAGTAAAGGGGAGGGAGGATATAGAAACATGGCAAAAAAAAGAATGCAGACAATTAGGAAAAGAACAAGGGCATAACCAGTTCGTTATAAGATGTTGCTTCAGCCTTTGTTTAAATAGTGGGAAGGAGGGAAGTGCAGTTAGATCTGATGGCAACATGTTCCAGAATTTTCCAGTGGTATTTGAAAACAAGGAGTCACCTGTCATGTTATTAGATTTGGTATTACTAGCCAGTAGTTTAGTGGAGGAGCATAAGGAGTTGAGGTTTACATAGGGGGTAACAAGGTTAGTGAGTATCGGTGTGTTCTTGGGCTGGTAAAATATCCTATGAATAATGGTAAGTTGGGAGAGTATCAGAATGTTTTTTAGTTCAAGCCAGTTAAGTTGCTTTAAGTTCAGACAGTGATGGGTTCTAAATGGGTTCCCAGTGACAAACCTTGCAATATTATTATAGGAGTTAGTTAGTTTAGTGAGATTACTTTTCTTTAGGTTGGTGTAAATGGGGGAAGCATAGAGAAGAGTGGAGATTAAATGTGAGTGGGCAATAATAGCTCTGGGTGTTGGTGTTAAGAATGGTTTTATTCTATATAGGGAGCCTAATTTTCTATTTATGGATTTTATAGTGTTATTGATATGATTATCAAATGTAAGGTTATTGTCAATTAAGACTCCTAATAGTTTAGTGGTAGAGTCTGGGGTTATAATGGTGCCATTATTTGATTTGATAGAGAAATTGATTGGGGGGGGGGGCTTACTGTTAGGTGTAAAGAGTAATAGCTTGGTTTTTTTGGCATTCAAAAGGAGGTAACATTTTAGGAACCATGCCTCGACTGAGTTGAATACTATCTGAGTTAGGGATTGTAGTTAAGATGTGGAATTGGCAGAACATATAATCGTGGAATCATCTGCATATTGTATGCAAGTAGCTTGAGGGATTGCTAAGTAAAGGTCGTTGATGAACACTGAGAATAGAAGTGGGCCGAGAATGGAGCCCTGAGGTACTCCAAGAGAGACTGGTAGGTGGGAGGATAGTTTATTCTGCCAAAGGACTGCTTGTTTCCTATTGTTAAGGTAGGACTTAAACCAATTAACAGCCTTGGTGTCAAGAGCAAGGGATTCAAGAGTTTTTAGGAGTAGTGGGTGGTTGACCATGTCAAAAGCTTTTGACAGATCAATAAAGAGTGCAGATGAGAGGAAGTTGTTGTTACGGTTTTTATTGATAGAGTCAGTGAAAGATAGGAGGGCTGTGGTGGTACTATGAAATGGCCTGAAGCCATGCTGACAATTTGCTAATATGTTATGTTGGGTTAGGTGGTTGATAAGTTGATGGTGAATACATTTTTCCATAACTTTTGCTAAGGGTGATGAGTGCTATTGGCCTATAGTTGGAATACTCATTGGAGTTTCCACCTTTATGTAGAGGGATAATGTGGGAAATTTTCCAGATATCTGGGATGGTTCCTTCATTTATGGTTCTGTTTATAAGGATGGATATAGAATATGCAACTGCTTTGGCTGCTTTTTGCAGGTATTCAGATGGTATTTGGTCTGCAGAGGGAGTCCATGGCTTTAGTTTATGTAAAAGTTTTTGGATATATGTGGTAGCGATGGGTTGTAATTGGAATGCAGGGTGAGTATTAGGTAAAGAGGTTTGGAGACTAGAGTTGTTAGTGGACAGTTGGGAGGCTAGAGATTTTATGGTGTCGGTGAAGAAGGTATTAAAGGCATTGGCAGTTTGAAGGGAGGTATTGTTATCAGCCCCAAGAGGGGGTGGTGTACTAGAATGTCCTGGGTGTAGGAGTCTATTAACGCTAGACCAGAATTTTTGCGGGGTGTTTTGGTGAGATTGCTGTAGGTTACAGTAGTAGTTTTTTTTGTCAGTCAGTATAGCTTTTTTAGTGGTATTCCTTAGCTGTCTGAATGTTTGTTGCTCTGAGATATTTTTGGATGCTCTCCATTTGGCCCAAGATTTATTTCTAAGTAATATGAATTGTCTAGTTTCTTTTGAAAGCCAGGGGGCAGGTTTGGATTTCATTCTGATAGAACGTTTAGGAGCATGCTTGTCAAGGATAGTTAAGAATTTAGAATTAAAATATTTGACTGCCTGCTCAAGAGGGAGAGTTTTAGTGGGTACCAGTTACAAGCACTAAGTTCATTTTGGAATAACACAGGGTTAAAATGTTTGTTGGTTCGAGAGATCTTGTAAGTAGGGGTGTTAGGGATATCATTCTTTTGTCTTAAGATGTAAGTTAACATATGATCACTTAAGTCATCTGGTAGAGTTCCTGCCTTGTAAACTTGTTGATGTTTATTAATGAGTATCCAATCTAGGATACTCTCTTTATTTTTGGGTTTGTTGATTCTAGTGGTGGTTGTAATAGTTTGACTAAAGCCATGAAGATTGATATGTGATGAAGGATTCTCTGTGTTTACACGTTTCCAGTCAGTATTGAAATCGCCAAGTATAATGGTTTATTGTGGGTAAGAAGTTGATACCCAGCTCAGAATGTCTTCAATTATAGAAATATTATTACCAGGTGGTAGGTAGATGCAGATAATATACAGGGCTTTGGAAGCATTTAGTTGAAGTCGGGAGATCAAAACTTCAGCTTTACTATCCTGAGGTGGGTTGCAAGATAGGGAGGAGATCTGTAGAGTGGATTTATACAGTAGAGCTACTCCCCCACCCCTACGTTTAGTGCGGTCGAGTCTTAATATGTTGTAACCTGGGGGAATTATTTCATTATCTTTAGTTGCTGGTTTTAACCAGGTTTCAGTAAGGCAGAGTATATGAAAGGAATGAGTATCAAGAAGGGCATGGAGATATGGAATTTTATTGTTTATACTGCGGATATTAAGATGACCTAAAAGTAAAGAATTTGAGAGACAGGTGTGGGTAGTAATGGTGGGGGAAGTGGAAGAAGGAGTTGTACAAGATGAGAAGCTTGTGGGGCCTGGGTTGGGATGGATGTCACCATCTTTTAAGGTGGGAGTTTTTAGGGCAGAAAATGGGTGGTTGAGGAAGCTGGTTATGTATTTTAGTTTCTTTAGAATTGTGTTCTTGAATTTAATATGAGTAAGTAGATGATACCTGGCTAGCAGGTAGCAGGTGGGGTTGTGGTGTTTATTTGAAAATGGGTAAAGATGTATTTATCACTAGCTGTTTGTTTAGGAGAGCAGTTGAAGTAGTTAAAATTGACTTTGTTAATGGGGGTGAAGAGATAGGCGGAGGTGAGAATAGATATGAGAGTAAATAGTATTAAACATTTAGTTAGGATAGGTTTAGTTGTTGAAGACATATTAGTTTATTATGTAGTTATAGCAGGAAATAGGGTAAGAAAGACAAAGGAAAGTAAGGGTTTAATGCAGTTGTTAGTGTGGGAGTGGTGATAGATAGTGAGATAGCTTTAAGAGGGTTATTAGGAGGAGGTACAGGATGTTGTGGAGGAAAATGTGAAAATGGGTGGAGTATGGTTAAAATAATTAAGTTGGTAGAAGTATTGGATTGGATGGTTGGGATAGGGGGTGTGGCTTATGGAAGTATAAGTGTAGGACCCCTGGGGGTGGGTGGGAATTGGGGGTAGGGTAGGGGAGCGGAGTGAGCCCGCAGGGTGAATGGAGCGGGCAGACAAGATAAGTAAGAAGCTGAGTGAGAACAATCAGTGGAAGTCTGACTGTTTTCGGTGAGTGTGGGTGGAGATAAGCAAAGAGAAAAATAAATGTGGTTGTAATAGTGGAGGGAGCAGTAAATTGTGTAACAGAGACTTGGGAGGGGTAGAGTGGGACTGCAATATAGCAAAAAAAAAAGTAATGTTTCTGAGCTAAGGACTAGGGCAGAAGGAGCAGTATAAAGGAAGGAGAAACTAGGTGAGGGCACTATCTAGAAGACAGACCCTATATTGCAGCAGTAGCTCCTGAAAGTAGAATAGCAGTCAGGGACTTGGGGGACAAGCTTGGAGATAATTAAGGGGAAATGCAGGAAGGAAAAAAGTGGGGACTAGAGAGTACAAAGGGGTAAGGCTGCTGGCTATCCAGGCAAGAAGGCGTGCTAAGACACAAGGTATCAGGTTAAACTATATAGCTGTTACAGGCACTTTATAGCAGAACACATACTTTCTGGTCCTTTGAGGAATTGAGGTTCAGGAAGATCTTTAGGTCCTATTTCTGGTGTTAGGGATGAGACAGCTGGAAATTGATTTGGGTTATGGTTCAAGGTCAGCAAGCAGGGCACAAAACTCCCACTCAGGTGCAGGGATCTCAAGATGGAGAGCTGGGTTCATAGAGTAAGAGACAAAATGAAAAAAAGACACAATGTGATTAAAGGAAAACATTAAAACAGTATATGAATAAGTGTGCAGCTAAATTTGGTGCTCTGCAGATTAGAAATGTGAGTAAATGCAAATATATTGTTTCAGTCATGGCACAAAAGAAGCAGTAAAAGTCACAGCCAGAGAATCTTTCAAACAGCATCAAACCAAAAAAAATTATCCAAAGTAAAATAATTTGACTGAAAAGAAAGAAAGAAATGTTGAAAGGACTCCAGTCGCAACTAAACAGCTTCAAGAATTTATTAAAATATAAAAAGCCAGTAAAATAACATGAGCGCTATCGTCTCTATAAGACCAAACACAGCCAATCATAGTGACTTATCTATACCTCAGAACTTCTTGCCGATACATTACTGAACAAGAGATTATTTTGTATTCCTCATGTGTGTTGCTACTTATTCTGAACCTTCAATTTCTGGGTACAATTAGTTTTCCAGTTGTACAATAGTATGTTTATACTTATTTAGGAATTTATGTAATATTTATTCACTCATTTACTGTATTTTCTCTCTTTTAAGGTGCTGTAGAAATATTGAATGTCAGTATATGTTTAGTTTATGAAACAGAGGTTCTGCTAATATCTTGGAAGGGAGCCTCTATAGGTAAGTTTAATATGAAACTAATTTCCGCTGCAGTGATGCTTTGTTAATGAATCAGCAGACTGTAACATGTGAAAAGTAAGTATAAGTTATAGTCCCCAATGCTTTAATAAAGATAGGTTGCACAGATTTCCCCAAATTAACAAAATTTCTAATAGATCTACTTTACTTCAGTTAAGTTTCCTGCTGCACATGCTGTTGTCAGGTTTGTATCTGTGCAATGCCCAGTACAGGTAAACTTGGTTTATTTTCTGTACTTAATATTTGTTGAACAAGACATTATTTTGAATACCTCATGTGTGCTGTTAACCTTTTATGGCCTTCAAATTCAGGACACAATGAGTACAGTATGATTATGTTTTATATGGAATTACGCAATATTTATTCATGTTTTATTTTCTCTTTTAAAATTATGAAGAAATATTGCCTGAAAGTATATGTTCGGTATGTTTAATATATGAAGTGGGGGTTCTGCTGATGTATTTGAGGGGAGCCACCATAGGTAAGTTTGATGTGAAAGTAATTCCCAATAAGATGATGCTTTGTTTACGAATGTGTACATGTAGCATGTGAACGAACAGAATAGGTTATAGTTCGCACAGATTGCTTGACACATAGAGTTGAAGACTTTCACGAATGGATAATGTTACACTTAGATGCTCTTAAGATTTACCTGCTTTCAATTAGGTTTCATGATGCACATGATCTATGCAAGAAAACAGGGACTTAGTTTATTTTCTACACATCATATTGTCTGTGTTATGCTTCATCATACACTACACCTCATATTCTCTGTGTTATATTTCATCATGCATGCATCATATGGCTTATTACCTTTTCTGGTCTTTTAGTTGCTGATCAACTGTAGATGATGTTCACATTGACCACTACCACAGTAGTCTTAGCTATATGATTTATTTCCTGCCAGATCTTCAAGGCACCTTCCATGTGTTCTAACCATTAGGCAACTTGAGCCGAGCTGCTTAAAAAGACAGGGTTAAGCACTCCTCTGTGGGCCTTGAAGGATTGACGGTTGGCTTGTGCTGTTCCATTGCTGTGCAGATAAGTTCTGTTTGGGGTAAAACCTTCCACATTTAAAAATATTATTTATTTGTATTTTCTTGCTTAGAAAAGTTATTTGTTTTTCATAGTGGTCGCTGTTACAGTAGCCTTAGCTATATGGGTCATGTCCTGCCAAGGATATAACAGCTGGACATCTTCCAAATATTCAGGGCACCTTCCATGTGCCCAAACTGTCAGACAGCTCAAACTGAGCTGACTAAAAGACAAGTTTGGGCATGAAGCCCTTCAGAGCTTAACTGCCACCAAACAGTATGCTCCTTTGAGTATTTTGAGGATTGATGGTCAGCTTGTGCTTTCCTTTGCTGGCAATATGAACTCCTTTTTTGACTTCCATTTTCTTAATTTTGTTGATATTTCATTACCTGCCCCTTCAAGAAAGTTATTTTAAAGCTAGGAGTGTTGTAATTTAATGGACTGTCTTGAGGATGTAACGTACTTTTAAACCGAGTGCTCATTTTTCCTGTCAATTTAAAAGTGGCGTAACGAAACTGGGGACATTTTTTCTGTAGAGAAATTGTGTTTATGTTCCTTTTGGGTGGTTGGGATAGTGTTTTAATGTACCTTTTACATTTTTGTCAAAAAGGCAACTTTTGTGGACTGTCATTGCATTGCTTACCAGCAATTATTTCTTCCCTTCCCTTGGAAAGAGGCACCATTTTTAGTTTGACCATGGCACAGACTACTGGTCCTATGGTCGGTCCTTCTTCAGCCAGAAATAGAAAAACAATTAAGCAATCAGCCTTTACTACTGTCAAAGGAAAAAACTTCAAAGACCAATACACGTAAGGTTCATTTAAGGCACTTTAATTTACTTGCAGCAAGGAGACAAAAACATGCAAATACAAGGATTTGTCTAACTACTAACAGGAAGTATGTTCATTCTTATACTATATTACAAGACATGGCCTTCTAAGCTGACGTAATGAAACACAACTTTTAGCATTGTTCTACAGCAGATGTTACTTCAGATTTTCTGCTGACATGACTAGATTTGTGAGAAACTTTTCAGAAAAACAACCTGGTCTTGGTGACTGTTAATCCGTTTACAAGCATCTATTGTACAGTGTTACTTTTCAAGGTACTTTTCTAATGCAGATACAAGCAAATGCTGATTGCAGTTCATATTTTCAAACAGGCTTTATACTAATTATCTGTAACTTTTACAGCTATGTATTTTCTCATGGCACAGCGGAACTTCTTGTCTAAGTTTCATACAAGTAGTATTGTTCTATTCATTATTTTCCTAACACAAGCAGAAAATCACCTGCTTCTCAGTAAATTTCCAAGGCAAGACAATACTTCTTATTTTCACATTTATTCAACTCTATGAAATCCATACAAATAGTATGAAATGGATATGGTGGTGTAGGGAAACTCCCTTGCTTGGGCTTTAACGCCCCTTGTGTATGATGTTTATTACAGATGTGGCATAACGAACATTTTTTAGAGTAGTTTGTAAATCCGTACGTCGTGAACACTTGGTTCACCAGCTGTACCATCCCCCCTGTTGAGACATGGCACTACCCATGGCTCAACAAAGCTGCATATCTAAACAAATTAGATGGCAATATCGGTTTTCCTTCTTTAGAGATGTACAGCCCCTTTTCGAGAATTGCTCCTCGTTTTACCCATCTTTGTTTTTCAGTTTGCATAATAAGTGTTTGCATTGTCTTTAACATTTCCTTTTTTTTTTTTTTTTTTTGGAGTGGATAATGTCAATGATTTATTTTCTGTGTGCGACCAGAACATTCATGACTCTCACCTACCACAGGAGGGTGCTTCCATACACCTACACAGGCCAAGTTATGTTAGAGTATCCACTTATTGTACAGACAGCTGCTATATGTTTCTCAAGGTCTTTATCATCATATTGGCTTATACATTAGTTCTTATCAGTACAGACTCTGTCTCATGTAACAGCTAGTTTCAGAAACACCATCTGTAAGGCATTATATGGAGTAATAATAAGCATATGATTCAGAAACAGAAAAGTGCATATATCCCTGCCTCACAATGAAGTGAAACAGCAGACTGAGTGGACATTCATTTAATCCCTGGCCTGAGTACTACAAAGGTACTGCGGTCATTCACTGGCAGCTGTGAGGAGCACAACGAAGTAGGCTGTCCACCCTGCATTATGTCATTTAGTTGGTGCTTAGGGGAATTACAGACACATTTAAGGATGCATATTGTACAAAATCAAATGTCCAGCATCCCTGTTGTACAGATGACAGGGGTGTTACTTGAAAGCTTTTAAGGTAACACAAAGTATGTGCTCTGTATTTTTGTAGCACAGAAGACAGAAAAATGCAAGAATGTTTTTTTTTTTTTTTTTAAATTCTTTTTATTGATTTTTAATCATATCATAACAAATCATATCAAACAGCATGACAAAAAGAAAAGTACAAACAAAAATTCCTCTACATTCAGTAACTATATACAAAGCCCATCTAGGGAGAGCCCCCAAGGTGTATGAATTTATACTAACATAATCACACAGCAGTCTTTAACATTTCTAAGTCTAAAATCTCAGAGGGTTGTAGTTCCTCATTCAAAAGAAATACTTCTGAAGCTGCCTGCTTTGCAGCTGTATCAGCTCTCGCATTACCTTTTGAAATCCTGTCCTGTTGCTTGGTATGAGCTGTGTATTTACAAATAGCTACTTTCTGAGGTAACTGAATAGATTCTAAAATATCTAAAATAAACTGTGCATGATTGATTGGTTTGCCAGTAGATGTTATCATTCCTCGATTTTTCCACTGTTGCGCAAAAACATGTACAATAGAAAAAGCATACTGGCTGTCAGTAAAAATGTTTACACATTTACCCTTTGCTAAGGTACATGCCCGTGTCAAGGCAATCAATTCTGCTGCCTGTGCAGATAAACTATGTGGTAAAGATTTCGCTTCTATAATGTCAGTATCAGAAACCACTGCATATCCTACTAGGTTCTGTCCTGCAGGACCACTTTTGCATGAGCCGTCCACATAGTATGTCACCTCGGCATCATCCAAGGGAACATCCGTAAGATCTTTTCTAGGCAGTGCCTTTTGCTCAATCACCTGCAGGCAGCTGTGTGGTGTGCCATCTGCAGGGGTTGGGAGCAAGGTAGAAGGGTTCAAAGTCATACATCGTTCAATTGTCATATGAGGTTGGCTCAACAATATAGTCATACAGGAAAGATGCCTAGCAGGGGAAAGATATGCTACCTTTTCTTGTAGTAAAATAATCACGACTGCATGAGGCACTCTCAATGTGAGAGGGTGGAACAACACTACTGAGGCCGAAGCCTGCACTGCCATTGCAGCTGCAACTACTGCTTGTACACAGTGAGGTAAAGACCATGCCACTGGGTCCAGTTGTGATGAATAATAAGCAATAGGGCATTGCTTGTCCCCATGCTGCTGTGTTAACACTGATGTCATATAACCTTGCTTACAATCTACAGTTTGGAAAAAACGTTTATGATAGTTTGGTAATCCCAAAACTAATGAGGACACTATTAACTGTTTCAGTTTGCAGAAAGCAGATTCTGCTTTTGGTGTCCATTGTAACAAATCCTGTGCTGCCATAGGCTTTTTATAAATCAGGTTAGTCAACGGTGCAGATTCCAAGGCATAGTTTGGAATCCAACTCCGACAAAAATTAGTCGTACCCAGGAAGGAAATCATTTCCTTCTTGGTAGTGGGTTTTGGTGCTTGTAAAATCGCTATTTTTCTGTCCTCATCTAATGTCATACCTTCCTTGGATATTACATATCCTAGGTATTTAACTTGTTTTTTTCCAAAGCTGCAGTTGTTTACTTTATGTCCTTCAGTGGCTAAAAATTGTAATAGCGCTATGGTGTCCTCTATACAATCTTGCTGGGTGGGGGACGCCAGCAGGATATCGTCAACATAAAGCAAAATCTGACTACCTCTTGGTGGGGTAAATCCCGCCAAGTTGCTTGCCATTTCATGTGAGAATATTGTTGGACTTTCACAATACCCCTGTGGTAGTCGCGTATATGTATACCTTTTCCCCTGAAATGTGAATGCAAACCAATGCTGGCTGTCAGGGTGTATTGGTATCAAAAAGAACGCATTGCTGATATCTACCACAGAAAAAATATTTCTGTTGAGGTTTTAAATCATTCAACAGGGTGTGTGGGTCTGGCACCGTAGGTGCCCTTGGTATTACTGCATCATTTACAGCTTGTAAATCTTGGACCATACGCCACTGTCCATTCACTTTCTTAACAGGAAATAAGGGTGCGTTACATGGTGAATCAGGAGATTCCACCAGCACCCCTTCCTTAAGTAAAGCTGCTATAACAGGTTTGATTCCTACCTCTGCATCTTTTCTTAAGGGATACTGTCTCTTTTGTGGTCTAAATGCTGACTTTGGTGTAATAGTAACTGGTCCTGCTGTACGAATAAGTCCTACATCTGATTTTCCTGTCGACCAGAGATTTTCTGGTATATTCTGTAAGGCATTCTCTTCCTCCTTCAATAGGAGTGCCAATCAGCTGTCCTTGCTAGACTGCAAGTGTACAGCTGGGTGGGTCTGAGTTATCCAATTCAGCTTCTGCATTTGTATTCCCTGTTCTGTCAGTTCTAACTCTGTCTGTTTTTCCCATCTCGTGACTTACTCTCCCATGCCTACCCATTTTACATTCTTGTCCTTAGTTAAGCTAACACGTGGTAATCGATTAGATTTATAAAGTGCAAAGAATGCCTGGGGCAATGAACAGCTGACTACACTGTTCCCTTCTGTGTCCCAGTACAGACTACGTAATACCAATCTGTTTGCACGATTTCTAAACAATTCTTGATCATATTCCTTATCAGGTCCTGGTGTATTACAATAATACAGAGTACAGTGCAACAAATGCTGTTTATCAATGTCAAGGGAGGGGAACTTGCTGACAGCTACGTTCATCAACTCTTCGGTCACTGCCCCTGGACCAGTCATAACCAAGTCCTGGCTATACCAATAAAACATTTCACCCTCCAATTGCACTGCAAAGGTATAATTTGTCACTGTGCTTCCATAGCCTGCATAGTCGGAACTACTGCTATACCAAATAACTGCATATGGTCTCTGCCCAAGATGTTTACTGGGCATTTTGCAGATACAACAATTTTGCTTTTCTGGGTCAATCCTGAAACAGTATCAGTTATCACAATATTATGGGAGAGGGACTCCCAATACAGCTGTCCATTAGCTGCTTGCACTAATATGTAATCAGGTGACACTGAATTCTCTGGCAGTTTGGAGGGATGTACCAGGGTCCATGATGCCCCTGAGTCACACAAGAATCTGACTTCCCTCCCTTCTACCAGGATTGTAACTTCTGGTTTCATGTCTGCTAAATAGGCTCTAAGCTCAATAAAGCCAAATCCAATATTTCATTTTCTTCATTATCCGTGACTTCTTGCACTTCCTCTATTTCTTCTGTCACATTCTCTACTCCCTCTATCACATACTCATTTGTCCTTTCTCCGCTATCCCCTTCTAGTGATTCCTGACTATCATATATTCAGTCCTCACCCTCCTTATCCTCCGTGGTTGCCTTCTTGTTTTTCTTGCAATCCCTTGCCAAGTGTCCTTTCTTACCACATTTAAAACATTCGCCCCTTTTCTTTCGCCCTTCAAAGTCCTCTGATCGTTGATCAGATTGTTTGTTTCCCTGGGCATTTCTCTTGCCCTTTTTCCCGGTCTGTACTACATATACTTCTGCTCCATCTTCTACAGAAAATACTTGGGCTTTCTTTTTCTTTTTGCTATTAAAATGCCTTTCGGCATGTCTAGCATATTCAAGCAATGACTGTAACCTGCTTGTATGATGATCTACCATGTGTTTTGTAATAAAGCTGCTTATAGGTGCAATACTGCCTTTCAAAAATGCATTCTTTAACTGCTGCTTGTATGGGGAATCGTGTGTCTGATCTTCAGGAACCTGCATTCGACAATGGTTATTAAAACATTCTAATAGTCTGGCATAATATCGGTCAACAGTTTCACCTTCCTGTTGGATGCGTTGATTAATGCAAGTCCAGTCTGCCCTAGGCTTCCATTTCTCAGAGATTTGGTCTGTAAGACCTTTCACTCTGTTGTCTAACTCTGCGCTGCTATGTGGGAGGGGCCTGAGCACAATATCATGGGGATTCCAGTCGCCACTAATCATGTGCCAATCTGGTCCCACAATTTGTCTGACTACTTTTTCTACCTCTTCTCCATTTAAATTATAACTCAGCCTCATTCCTTGCAAATCTTCTAAGAACTTTCTAAAATTAACTTTTGGATGGGGAATTCCCTCAGTGGCTTTCCGGATGTCTTCCAGAGTCCAGGGTCTATACACTAGAATAGTTGGGTCCTGACCTTCTTGTCCTGCCTGAGGATTAGGCACTTCTATAAGTGGGCATATTTCTTCTTCACTCATAAATCGTGAATTCCTACCCATTAGATATAACTCAATGTCCCCTTTTGAGCTTCCTGCCCATGTTCGAGACCTGGTCTCGATGGGATCTCTAACAAACGGTTTTGCATTTGTAGTGTCTCTACTCACAGTGACAGCAGGATATCGCAGGGGTGGACTAATTTGTTCACTTGCCTCATATTCTGGTAAGGGAGGCGGAGGGGATGACGCTATTACTAAGTTATTGTCCTCCTTATCTAAAAACATTGCTTTTGAATTATTACTCTTGTTCCCTTCGGTTTACTTCCTCAATCCTCCTGTGTGCCTGAGGAATTCCTAATTGACGTTGCTTCTTTACCTGACCTCTAGAATCGGTTTTAAGCTGTTTGTCAAGTAGACAAGTGAGGATTTTTCTAGTTTACCGTCAAATTCATACTTATTAACCCATTTTGAGTAGTATTTAATATTATCAGCACGCTGTGACTGCATGTATTTCGCGTCTTCGGTTAACGGCGGATTTTGGGACCTTTTTGTACAATTATTACACATTTTTGTTCTACCATTTTAATCGTTACGTAACACCTTATTTTTAACGTGGTACCATGGATGTTTTTATAGTCTCTTCAGAATGACTGCCTACCTGCTCTGTTTCCCTGATCTATGACAAGACAGTAATCTTTCTGTCCCTGACTTATAAATAAAGTCTTAACAGAACAAATACAAATCTAGTCCCTGATCTAAAACAGAAAAGAAGGTAGATTCACCTTACCTGAGCCTTCATGATTGATCACCTGGTTTGAGTAAACCCGTCCTTCAGTCGCAGATCAGAAAGTGGCTGGCCTCTTTTGTACGACAATTCAGTCGGAGGACTTTTCAAATAAGAAGAACCGATGTGGTTTCTTCCCCATACGGTTTCAAGCCACCTGGCCTATCTGATCCGAGGCGAAGTGAAGGTTTCTGGTCCGAAGGACCAATCTGTCAAAGGAAAAAACTTCAAAGACCAATACACGTAAGGTTCAGTTAAGGCACTCTAATTTACTTGCAGCAAGGAGACAAAAACATGCAAATACAAGGATTTGTCTAACTACTAACAGGAAGTATGTTCATTCTTATACTATTTTACAAGACATGGCCTTCTAAGCTGACATAATCAAACACAACTTTTAGCATTGTTCTACAGCAGATGTTACTTCAGATTTTCTGCTGACATGACTAGATTTGTGAGAAACTTTTCAGAAAAACAACCTGGCCTTGGTGACTATTAATCCGTTTACAAGCATCTATTGTACAGTGTTACTTTTCAAGGTACTTTTCTAATACAGATACAAGCAAATGCTGATTGCAGTTCATATTTTCAAGCAGGCTTTTTACTAATTATCTGTAACTTCTACAGCTGTGTATTTTCTCATGGCACAGCGGAACTTCTTGTCTAAGTTTCATACAAGTAGTATTGTTCTATTCATTATTTTCCTAACACAAGCAGAAAATCACCTGCTTCTCAGTAAATTTCCAAGGCACAAGCAAGATTTTAGCTAACAGTACAAGGTCAGAAAGCAACTGCAGTTTGTAGAGATTTATGCAGTATGAAATATAATAAATGTGTTAACCCTTTTCAAGCTTCTAAATGCACTAAGTATATTGCTAATACACACATTAATATATATTTTTATAACAACTACGACAGCAGGCTAGTAATTTTCCTCATCCACAGGTGGGTGACTCTGCTGTGGCAATTTGTTGTACATCAGACCAGTCTTTTACCCTGGATCCCTCTGGTGTAGCAACTACAACCACTATGGACTAGGGTCAGATAAGTCCTCTGCAACTGCTGTGGTCCCCTCAGTGGGTAAGTGACAACCACTCTTGTCATTTTGGGAGGGGGGACAGGGATGGTTTCCCTGTTATGTCAAAATGCTGAGCCCATCCCTGTGAAAGCTGCTGCTGCTGTCATTAGTAGCACAGTTGCTCCAATTTTTCCTGAAAAAATAAAAAAACTCAGAAAACTATGTATCTACTCTCAATTTTCTATGGATAGGAGTAGTTTACCTGATGTGTCTCAGGGTTTACTTCAGGTTATTGATCCTTTTTGTAAAGTAGTTCCGGTAAGAAATAGTGATTCCTCTTTTCCTGAAGAGATTCAAGATTCTGAATCTGAACAAGAAGATGCAGGGACATATACAGAATATTTTCCTCAGGTTTCTGATTCAAACTCAGAGGAGAGCTCCATTTCTGATTCTACCTAAGAGGGGTTTATCTTTCTCTGAGATTATTACTAGAATGTGCCAGTGTTTTTAGGGGAGGAATACTGAGGTTTCTCAGTCTCTCAGAAAATACTATGAGTTGTTACAGAAGGATTTTCCAGAACCTATACCCATTCCTCATGTTCTCTCTGCTTTAGGGGATGTGTGTGCATTACTCCCTGCAGTTTTCCTCAGCCAGCTGCCGCTAAAAAGGCAGGTAAGATGTATAAAGTTCTTCAATCTTTTAATACACTATTTTAATATACTATTCCCAGATTTGACCAGCAGCTATAGGTGATCCCACTGTTTCTAAGCACTTAGTTAATTCCAATCCTATTTTTTCTGACAGGGATGGAAAAATCATTGATAGGTATGTGGAAAAGTGTATACTTCTATAACTCTGACTTTCCAAATTTTGAATTGTTAGGCTCATATGTTCAAGTTTGTTTTGACAAACTGTGAAAGTCTGAGGAATGTTTTAGCTACAGTTTCTTCTTATGAGGAAAGTCTGCTTTAAATAACATGGTTTATTCTTTTGCACAGGTCACTACCCCTTGTTTACAGTGTGTGTGTGTTTGTGTGTGTGTGTGTGTGTGTGTGTGTGTGTGTGTGTGTGTGTGTGTGTGTGTGTGTGTGTGTGTGTGTGTGTGTTTGTGTATAACTCTGCTGATATTTCTTTCAGAGCTATGGCCACTGGTAATGTTTTGAGAATACTGGCATTGCTGCATTCTCAGAACCTCGTAGATAATGTTAAAAATGAGATTTTTAAATTCTTAGATTTAGGGTTTGGCCCTTCAGATGCAAAGGTGATCAAAACATATGATGAAAGAGGCAAGCTGATCGAGGGAATCTCTTAAGATATTTCAGCCCTCCTTTTCCAAATTTTCCAATGGATTTTCTATCTCCTCATCTAGTTTTGACAAAAAAATAAATACAATAAAATAAAACAGAACAAGCAATCTCAACAAAATACATGTAAATGGGCAATTAAGAAGAAATGGCCAAGGGGCTCCAAAAAGAAGTCTTGAATCTCCCAAAGCCAATGACGGTCCATCAAGTCTAAATGACTGCCCAAGAGGGACCTTTTGACCCCCTTCCAGCCTGACCCCTTTTTTCATCCGGAAAGTCTTAACCTTCATTTTTCTCTTTGGCAACAGATTGTTTCAGACAATTGGCTTCCAAAAATCATGCATTAAGGTTACAGATGGCAGTGGGAGGAAATTCTTCCTTTCCAGGGGGTCATTCCCCGTCCTCCACATTAGAATCTTCTTTTCAGCAGTTCTTTATCATATGCTGTCCCAAGGAATGATAGAACCAATTCTTCCCTCCCAGATGGGGCAGGGATTTAATTCAAGGATGCTCCTAATGCCAATGAAAGAAAATGGTTGGAGACCAGTTCTGAATCTTTCTTTCCTAAACCATTTTCTTGGGTGGTGAAAGCCAGGGTACCTTTTTGGCTAGGCTTATATAGACCTTTGGGCCAATAGCCTAGTACCTACCTATGAACCTGTTTGTGATGGTGCCCAAATTCAAAATGATATCATTTTACAACCCGTTAGCTCTTTTTTCTCTTTCTAGATTCCTGGCAAAACTAGACTTAAAAGATGTTTATTATCACCTCCCTATTCATCCAGATATCAGATGTTTCTTAAGGTTTTGTATGTCTGGATATCATTACCCATTCTCTACCACTGCACCAAGCCTGTTCACAAAGTATCCAGCTCCATTTATAGCTCATTGCAGGCTAAAAAGGACCCACATTATTTTCATATTTAGATTACTTTTTTATCTTTGCAGAGTTTTTTTCAAAGTGTCAGGAGTATCTCTCTTTGGTGAGAGATTTCAAGTGAACATTCAAGAGACTTTCTTTACTTCTTCACAAAGTATAGTTCAAACAGCTTTTCTTCCACTGGAAAAGTAGATCTTTATCTAGATCCATTTCTAAGGTTTTCCACTCAGACTTTGGTCACTGCAAAGGAGTACCTCAGGATTTTGGGTCTCACAACAGCTATGATTCTCATGATACCCCTGGCAAGACTCCACTCGAAAAAGCTGCAGTGATGTCTAAAATATCTTTATTTCCAGCATCTGTAACCTTTATCTTTTCCAATCCCAGTGCTGGGGTTTGTCAGAAGAAAAATCTTTTGGTGGAGACAACAGACATCCTTAAATCCATGTCTGTCCTTCTTCCTCCCTGTTCCAATGTATTCAGTAACCACAGATGCTTCAGACTTTGCTTGGGGAGCAGTTTCAGGAGGGAAAAACGTGCATGGGGGTGGGACACCAATCTGATCAAGGCACTCAACTCTCTTAATCTTCTTTGATCCCCAGGACCTCTTCAAGTGTTTACAGACACTATATGCAGTCCATCAGAGCAAAACTGAGTGACAGACAATCTGAGCAGGACCAGGGCAGACCCTCACAAATATAAAATAGATCAGAGATTCTTCCAAGATTTGATCCATCTGCGGAGAGTACCTCAAGTAGACCTATTTGCCTCCCCTTGGAACAATCAGCTGGCAATATTCTGTTCCAGACCTCCATGCAAGAATGTCTGGAAGATAGATGGCTTTTCTTTTTCTTGGACAAGAACATTTCTGTATGCTTTTCTACCCTTTCCACTAATATCCAGGGCACTTGTGAAGATTTGGAAGGAATCCCTCAAGCTCATTGTGATGGGTTCCTACTGACTCAGGAAACCATGGTTATCTTTTCTTTTGGAAATGGCCAGGAGCAATTACCATACACTTGATACACCCTGACATCAATTAACTTCAATTGACTGCCTTGATAATAGGGTCTTAATTGCTTTTAGCCACCTGTTTACTGAGGATGTGCATCAGATACTAATGGAGGAAAGGAAGCCTGTTACTCAAAAAGTCCTATATTAGCAAATGAAAAATGTTTTCTAGTTGGTGCCAACAACATAACCAGCACCCTTTCAGGAATAGTTGTTCTGTGGTTCTACAATATATGTGTGTTACTATCATATGGCCTTTCTCTTTCCTCTATCAATATTCATTTATTCAGTATGTCACCATGTTTGCTCATAGATCATCTTCTTTTAGTCTCAGGTCAGAATATTCTTGAAAGGGGTTTTGCATATGAGGCCACCAAGAAAACAGGTGGACCCTCCTTGGGATATTAATTTTGTGTAAGAGTAGCTGGTACTTGCTCCATTTATAGGTTCATAGGTTCATAGGTTCATACTAGGCTATCTGCCCTAGGGCATTTATAAACCTAGCCAGAGTGTGTTTGGCTTTCGCCTCCCATTTTAAATTAATTTTGCTATGCCCTTTTTCCAGGTTGGTATAGTGTGCCTCTGTCTAACAGTGACACAGAAGTGATACTCGGGGTAAACCTACGATCTCCCATCCACTCATCAAGATTCCTCTTGAAGAGAGTCAATGATGGACTCTGCGTAACCTGGATTGAGATTTTATTCCAGAGTGAAGGGAGCCTCTGGGTTATGAATCTGTCCCTCCAGCATGTCCTATTTATTTCAGTGCTGAGGTTCAAGTCTCTCGAGCGCGTAGCTCGATGGGATGTGGATTTTCTGAGGTGCAGCATGTCCATTAATTCTGGGTTGGACATGGCTTTATATGTCAGGCACAGATCGCCTCTGAGCAGGCGGTATGCCACTGAGTAGAGCTGGAGTTTCTTTAACCGGGCAGCATATGGCATCTGTTTGAGCCCTTTGATCCTCTTGGTGAGGTACTTTTGGGGTCATTCCAGTTGCTGCAGGTGTCTGGTAAGGTACATCCCAAAAGGGCCACTGTACTCAATTATGGGCCTGATGAGGGATGAGTAAAGAGGCATGATGACCTCCCCTGATCTAGATGTGAATCCCTTCATGATTAGGTGGGCTATATAAAATGTTTTTCTAACCACTTTGGCCACGTGGTTGTCAAATGAGAGATTGCTATCAACTTGGGTCCCCAGGTCCCTAATTACTTCTTCTGTACTTAATGGATTACCACCTATGTGGTAATTTGTGGGCACTTTGTTTTTGCCAAAGGGGATGACTATACACTTTTTGGCATTTAGCTTGAGGCCATGGCTCTGGCACCAGTTGTCTGTTTCTATGAGGCCCTTTTGTAGGATGCTTGTGTCGGCTGGAGAGTCAATTATGGCACCCAGTTTGCAGTCATCTGCAAACTTGGTCAGCCACAGTCCTTCCATGTTGGCCTGTACCTCCGAGAAATATATACCGAACAAGAGAGGTCCCAGGACTGAGCCTTGTGGGACGCCACTTGTAACTGGTTTGGAGTCTGACATGGCTCCAGCAATTCTAACCATGTGGGTTCTGTCCTTTAGCCAGTTTGCAACCCATCTAGTGACATAGGGGTTTATATTTAAGCTGGTGAGCTTATCTATAATGCCCGAGTGGGGTATTGTATCAAAGGCTTTTGCGAGGTCCAGGTAGGCTGTGTGGACCACCTTCCTCTCGTCAATGGCCTTGGTGACTGTTTCAAAGAAATCTACCAGATTTAAGAGGCAGGATCTGCCCTTAACAAAGCCGAACTGGGTAGGATCCAGTGTCTGTAGTTCCCCAATATCTTTATTTATGAGGTCCATGATGATCCTTTCCATAGCTTTGCAGACCAAGCTAGTCAGGCTTATGGGGCGATAGTTTCCAGGATCCGTTGAGGCACCACCTTTATGGAGAGGGACCACTGTTGCTGTATGCCACTCTTTGGGTCAATATCCTATAGTAAGGCTGAGATTGAACAGTAGTTTTATGTTTGGGTTTAGCCCTTCTTGGAGTTCATGTAGGATGCAGCCCGGGACACCATCTGGTCCCATTGATGCTGTGTTTTTTGCTTTGGAGAGGGCGGCTCTTACCTCAGCATCTGAGATGTCAGGGGGGCAGCACTCTGCTGGGATAGATATTTGCCCTTTTGGTGGGGAGGGGGGGAGAAGTTTGCGCTGAACCTGTCAGCTAGGATGTTGGCAATGTCTGTGGGTTCGGTGTATTTTTTGTCATTTTGGACTAATTCTGAGCATATCTGGGAATTTCCACCCAGGTTCCTAACATAACTAAAGAAAGCCTTGTGATTATCCTTAGTGCCCTGTGCAATTTTTCTCTTGAAGCTGACCTTAGACGATTTTATGAGTGCCTGTAGTTTTTTGCTAATACTGACCAGAGATGCCTTCCCTTTTTGGGATTTTGCTCTATCATGTAGTAGCTTCCTCCTTCTATTGTATAGTTTGTTTATGGCTGGGGTTCACCAGACAGGACGTCTGCTTTTGGAGGATTGGGTCTTGGTTTTATTTGGGATTGCATGATCCATGCATTCCTGAAGGTGTTCATAGATACTAATGGAGGAAAGGAAGCCTGTTACTCAAAAAGTCCTATATTAGCAATATTTAAACCAGTTAATCTCACTAACTTGATGCTCTTAGCATGGAAATCAGTTTTAATGATTGTTTTGACTTCTGCAAGGTTATCTGAGTTGCAAGATCTTATGGTGAGGCAACTCTATTTCATTTTCCTTAGGAACAGTGTTTTGAGAATTAATCCTTTTTTGCTTAAAGTGGTATCCAAGTTAACTTTAAGCCAAACTACCCAGCTCCCCCTTTTCTTTTCTGAACATAAAAATGATGGAGAAAGAAGGTATACCTTCATAAGTTTGATGGCCACATCTTTGACGTTGCTGCCATGAAAATTAAAAAACAAAGAAAAAAATTGGAAATGAAGGGATGCCACTCGGGAATCGTGGCACCCCTTCATTTGAACCCCCAAACTTGGTAAAAACTGAGTAATTCGATACGGTTGGGAGGTATGCTCTGTCTGCTGGCAGGAAAGCTCTGAAGGTCTTAGTACTCAAACCTATCTTTTTAGGCAGCTTAGTTCAAGCTGCCTAACACTTTTAGTGTGATGAAAGTGCCCTAAAGCTTTGGAAGCTGGCTGGCTGGCTGTTATATCCTCAGTAGGCTACTGCAAGATTGATCATTCAAACATTTACATTTATGGTAAGTTTACTTACACAACTGTACTCTTTCAAACTATTAGGAAATACTATTTCATTTGTTATTTATTTATGATGTAATCTTCTCTGCCCATTTAAAATATAGTTTTGTTATGTGGTCTCTCAGTATGCATTCAAGGCTTTTACAATATGAAATATTTCACTGAGATCTAGGTATATAAGCTTTTAATCTTAATCTAGTAATCCTTGAGGTCATTTTACTGTCAACATGCATTCTTCACCCTGCAACCTTTAGTCCTATTCAGATAGCTACCCAAAAGGTATTTGTCTGCCTCTGATAGAAGAATGAGACTGATGGGTGATTCTGTGTTATCCCTTACTTGGGTCAAGTTTGCATCTACACATAACCAAATGTTTATTTTCTATACTTCAGATCTTCTTGCAATATATTGCTGTGCAAGAGATTATTTTGCATGTCTTATGAGTGGTGTTATCTTTTCTGGACACAACTATTTTTCCAATTCTACAATAACATGCTTATAATATATTTAAGAATGTATGTAACATTCATTCACTTATTTTCTCTTTTAGTATTATGTACTCATATTAACCTCTCAGTATATGTTTAAAATGTTCAGTCTACAAAGTGATAGCTCTCCTGATATCTTGGAATAGAGCCTTGACAGATAAGTCTGATATGAAACTAATTCCCACTGATATGATGCTTTATTTATAAATGTCAGCCTGTAATATGTGAAAGAACAGAACAGGTTAAAGTCCACAGGTGTGTTGATAAAAATATGTTGCACAGGTTGCTTTACACAGACAGGTGCAGATTCCCCCAACTGAACAATGTTATTGTTAGATGCATTTTAAGATTCACCTTCTTTCTGTCAAGTTTCAAAAACAAGAATTTTCTTTATTTTCCCCATCTCAGTTGCTTTATTATGCACACATTATATGGATTACCTTTTCTGGACTTTCAGTTGCAGATCACATTTTGTTTTCCAATTGTCTGTTAGGAAGGACTGGTTTATTTTTTTTTATAATGTATTATTTTATTATCCATTTGAAGTGTGTGTGTGTTTTTTTTTTTTTTTGTTATGTGGTCTGTCAGTAGGCATTCAAGACCATTATCCCATGAACTATTTCATTGAAATCTAGGGATATGAACTTCCTTCAGTTTCACCTTAATGTGGTACCTCCTAAGAGCATTTTACTATCAATATGTAATTTGTGCCTTGCAAACATCAGTCCTAATGATGTTACTACCATTCAAGCATTAATAGTAGTACACTGTTGCTCAGCGTGCCTCCCTGTGACAGACTAATTCTTCCAAGTGAGGAATGTGACTGATACTTGATTCTCTGTTATCTCTTACTTCAGTCAGATCTGTATCTGGTCAAGGTCCAATACAGCCAGATATTGTTTATTTTCAATAGTCCAGATCTTGTTAACGATACTTTGCCAAGCAACAGCTTATTCTGTATACCTCATGGGAGTTGTAACCTTTTCTGGAACTTCAGTTTGTGGACACAGTTATTTTTTCAATTGTACAATAGCAGGCTTTTATTTTATTTAGGATTTTATGTAAGCAGTGACTTTCAGCTTCTCCCATTAGGGGTCACCATAGCAGATCACCAGCCTGCAGACTGATTGGCAGTGGAGGTTTTACAGTGTCAAGTTGCCAGCCTGGTGCCCAACCTTCACAGAAGGCACATGCACCTACCTGCATGTCTTTAAAACTCACTCGACAGCAGGCATGATATGCAGACTCCACTCAGAAGGTGGTCCAGACGAGAATCGAACAGGAGAACCTCTTGCTGTGAGGCGACAATGCTAACAGCTGAACCACCGCAGCCAACCTTATTTAGGATTTTATGTAATACTTATTTATTCACTTTTTATTTTCTCTTTTAATATTATCTAGACGTATTACCTGTCAGTATATGTTCATTATGTTTAGCCTACAAAGTGGTAGTTCTGCTGATATCTTGGAAGACAGTACTCTTTAGGTAAGTTTGATATGAAACTAATTCCTGCTGAGATGATGCTTTGATTATAAATGTGTAGGCTATGGCATGTTAACAACCAGAAGAGGTTGCAGTCCACAATGTACTGATAATAAGCTGCACAGACTGCCTGAGAGAAATAACTGAAGATTTCTGCAAATGAGCAGTATTACAGATGGTTGCTTTTTTTAGATTTACCTTTTTTCTTTTGTGTTTCATGCTGCATATCCTCTTTGCAGCAAAACAGAGACTTCGTTTATTTTCTACACCTCAGATGTTCATCATATTGATCACTACTGCACTAGCCTTAACTACATGAGTTATAGCCTGCCAAGGTTATAACAAGCATCCACCTTCCAAAGCTTCAAAGCACCTTCCATGTGCCTAACCTGTCAGGAAGCTTAAGATGACATGACTAAAAGAACAGGTTAGGGCACCAACCCTTTTGGAGCTCTCCTACTGTTGAAGAGAGTTCTCTTCCGTGACCTTCCAAGAATCAACAGTCAGCTTGTGCTGTTCCATTGCTGGGCAGATAAGTTCCCCTTGGGGGAAAAACCTTCCACATTTTAAGAAAAAAAGTTTGTTTTATTGCACTTTCTTGTTTAGGAAAGTTATTTTAAGCTAGGAGTTTGTGTTTTAATGGACTGTCACAAGACTTAACTGTACTTTTAAACAGGAAGCACACTTTTCCTGTCAGTTTAAATGTTGTTTAAAATAATTGAAAATCATTTTTTTTCTTGGGTGGAAATGTGTTTATTTTATTTTTGGTTTTATATTTGTGTTATAATGGGGTTTTATTTTGCTTTTGTGTGAAAAACAGGACCTTTAAAGACTTTACATTTTTACAAGCTCTTGCTGCTTGCTTTCCCTGGTAAAAGGCACCATTTTCTGTTTAACTATGGAACAAATGGTCAGCCCTTCTTCCAGCCACAAAGAGAAAAAGTTAAACAGTTTGCCACAGCAGCATAATGGCAATTTGCATCAGCCCCAGCTGGGTGACTGCTGTGGCCACAGCATGCTGGTCAGACCACTGTGGTGTTAGTGGCTAAAGCCACAATGGACAGGGGTTAGCCATATCCACTGCAGTTGTTGGGTCCCCTCAGTGGGCAAGAAAGAGCCACTATTGTTAGCCCTGGGAGAGGGAACCAGGAAGACATTCTTCATTTGCACATATGACAACATGGCACACTTCCAAAAAATTACTCAGGAAGCTTTAGCAGCAACCGAAACATGGCTTTGTAACTCACAACTTATGCTCAAACCTGAAAAAACCTACTACTTTTTCTCAAATCCATTTTCCATGAAAAAACAAAATTTAAAGATTTCTGTCTTGATAATACAACCATTGATGTCACTTCTCATAGTAAATTATTAGTGATGGCAGTGGATGATAATCTTAAATTCAACCTGCATTTATAAAATTGCATAAGAAAAACCCATCAAAAATTAGAGATGCTTTATAGAGCCAAAAACCTTCTCACTGATTTATCTAAAGCTACACTTGCCACTACTTATACCCCCTACACTTCTTTGTGGCACTCCCATCCTTATTAACCTTCAGGCATCAGAAAAATCAAAACTTGAACAATGTTATAACAAAGTTGCTAAATTTGCAGCAAATATCCCTTTCAGAACCCAAAACCATATAGCACTAAAATACCTAAATTGGTTAGAACTGTCCCCATCAATTAACATATACACAGCTTCTTACCATCTATAAAATTATCCTTAATCCCCCTACTTGTCCAACACTAAATAACATTCTACACAACTATGTTCCTAGTCGGTCATTAGGATGCAATGATCAAAAACTCCTGTTTGCTGACAAATCTATCAAATCTGTGGAGTATTGTTTGTATTCGTACCATATTCCTAAGGCCTGAAACTCCTTATCTGTACTTATCAGTTCAATACCCTTCCTCTTATTCTTCACAACCATTTTGTAATACTTCCTAGCCAAAAGCTGTCTGCTTTCTTACTCAAAACCAGGATAAACTATATCCCTAAATGTGGACAAATGCCTGTTCATACCTTACATTGACTTAATTCCCCTTCTTCACTCACTTTCTTACTTCTATCTCTTTCTCTCCCCGGCTTTATCTCTAGGTTTACCATAAGCCTGCTTTTCTCTCACTTTGTATTGCAATTCCTGTTTGAATTATACTAACTTACCTTTAATTTCTCCATAAACGGACTAAAATTTTTCTTAACTATTAAATCATTGTCATATAACTTGTATCTGTTCTTAAACAATGTCTTCATATTATGTCTAGTTTGGTATAATTATTTAAACTGTATTTTTTTTGTATTATTTTTAAAGACTGTAAAATTATTATTCTTAAAATGTTTTGTAATACTTTGAAGCTTTTCTCCCCTGGCCTGACCCAGTCAGACTTACCCAGTAATCAAATGTCAATAAATAAATCACCTGTGTTTTCTATCTAAAATTTCTGCACTTACACCTTGTTCCACAGAGAAAGTTATCTAATTTGCACATTTTTTTCACTGCATACTATCCAGAGTGCTGACAGCTGTGCAATGCTGCCATTGTCATTAGATTCATAGGTTCATAGGTGTGTACTAGGCTAATGGCCCTGAAGCCTTTACAATCCTAGCCCATAGAATTACCCTGGCATTGTGCCACCCGACCTTAGTTCCCAGTGCCTCTGTCAAGTAGGGCCACTGGAGTGATCCCCAGGGTGAATTTTCTTTTTCCCATCCACTCATCAAGATTTCTCTTGAAGAGGGCCAGTGAGGTGCTCTGTTTGATATGTATGGGAAGTCTATTCCATAGCATGGGCAGTCTCTGGGTTATGAACCTGTCCCTCCAGCATGTTCTGCTGATTGTGGTAATGAGGTAGAGGTCTTTGGAGCATGTGGTGCAGAGGTATTGGGATTTCATTAGATGTAGCATTCCTAACAGAGCTAGCTCAGACATGGCTTTGTAAGTCAAGCAGAGATCACCTCTAGGTAGGCAATATGAGACAGAGAATAGTTGGAGTTTTTTGAGTCTGTTCATATAGGGCAAGTGTTTAAGGCCTAGGATCCTCTTTATGAGGTACTTCTGTGGCCTCTCCAGTTGTTGCAGGTGTCTAGTGAGGTACATGCCAAATGGGGCATTGTACCTGAGGATTGTCATAATGAGAGAAGAGTAGAGGGAGACAATGACCTCTTTCTTCCTGGATGCAAAACCCTTAGTAATGAGATGTGCACACAGAAGGACTTTCTGACCACAGTGGCAATGTGGTGGTGAAAAGAGAGGTTGCTGTCAACCTGTGTTCCCAGATTTCTCATAATGCCTTCTGTGTTCAGTGGACTACCATCGATGTGGTATTTCATGGGAACCGGGTTTTTCCCAAACGGGAAACACGTTTTTTTATTATTGAGCTTAAGGCCATTGTTCTGACACCAGTCATTGGTCTCAGTGAGGCCTTCCTGTAGGATGTCAGCATCATTTGGGGAGTTAATAACAGCTCCCAACTTGCAATTGTTTGTGAACTTTGTCAGCCAGAGTCCCTTCATGTTGGCCTTGACTTCAGAGAAGTAGATACCAAACAGGAGACGACCCAGGATCGAACCCTGTGGAACTCCACTCGTGACTGGTCAGCAGTCTGACTTGGAGTCAGCTACTTTCACACTGTGTGGGTTCTATCTGTGAGCCAGTTTGCAACCCACTTAGTGATATACAGGTTGATGCCTAGCTTAGTGAGTTTTTCTGATTCCTGAGTGGGGAATGGTATCAAAGGCTTTGGCCAGATCAAGGTAGGCTGTATGAACCACCTTGCCTTCATCCACAGCTCTGGTGACTGACTCAAAGAAGTCAATCAGGTTGAGCAGGAATGATCGACCCTTCACAAAACCAAACTGCGTGGAAACCAGTGCTTGGAGATTCCCTATATCCTTGTTTATTAGGTCCATGATGATGCATTCCATAACTTTGCATATCAGACTCATCAGGCTAATGGGGCGATAGTTCCCAAGGTCTGTAATCTCTCTTCCTTTGTGGACAGGGATGACTGTAGCAGTGTGCCATTTGGTAGGGACAAAGTCTGAGGTGAGGCTATGGTTGAACAGGGCACACAGGTGAGGTGCCAGTTCACTCTGTAGCTCATGTTGAAAACAGCGAGGGATACTGTCAGGTCCCATAGAAGCTGTATTCCTGGCCTTAGACAGTACTGTTTTAACCTATGCAGCAGTACTACTGGGTGCCTGGCAATTTACTGGTATTGTGATTGGTCCTTTTGGGGGGCAAGAGAGGTAAAGTTGGCACTGAATCTGTCGGCCAGTATATTTGTGATATCTGTTGGCTCAGTATAGGAGGTAAAATTGTGGAGTAGCTCAGAGCAAATCTGGCTATTGCCGTGGAGATTCTTTACATAATTATAGAAGGCCTTGTGGTTGTCTTCACTATCTGCTGCAATCCTGTTTTTATAGCTAGCTTTAGAGGATTTGATGAGAGATCTCAACTTTTTGTTAAAGCTGATAAGGGAGTTTTTCCAGTCTTGGAACTTCACCTTATTCTGCATCAGTTTTCTCCTTCTGTTGTAGAGTTTGTTTATGGATGGCAGGGAACCACCAGATTGGCTTCCTTTTTTGGAGGACAGCATCTTGGTTCTATTGGGTATGGTGAGATCCATGCATTTGTGTATGTGTTTGTACAGTGTATTGGTGTATGATTTGGTGGTCATGCAACTACTCTCCATTTGCATGGGTGCAATGAAGTTAGCCACCTCATTTTTTAGGAGCCCAAAGTTAGCTTTGGAGAAGTTTTTCATGGTGGTTACCTTTATGGGGTGGGGGGGTGGGATGTGTATTTCCAAGGTGATTAGTTTGTGGTTGGATCTAACCAGGGAGGAGTTGACTATTGGTGTAGAACAACAGTCACCCATGTTAGTAATGACCAGGTCAAGGATGTTGCTTCCTCTAGTGGGGGTAATAACAAGTGGTCCAGGGCATTGGAATTAATGAATTCCAGGAAATGTTGGGCATGTGTATTGGTACATGAGTAGTTTTCCAAGTTAATGTAGGGGTAGTTGAAGTCGCCCCAGTACGAGAGTGTTAGGTTGGACCCTAATATTCTCCATGGTGCTTCGGAATGTGGAGTGTGAATCTTGGGACATGGTAGGGAACCTATAGCAGGCTATGACCTGAATCGTTATCTTACCCAATGTCAGCTGCACCTGAAGTATCTCTGATGCATTATGTTGGGCTACCAGTCTGGAGGAGTCTGCATCCTTTATGAATATGGAAACACCATCGCCTTTGGAGCTTCGGTTCAAGTTCTGGGGCTGAAAGGTGTGGAATGAGTTATAGCCTGGTAGTGCAGGGGTGCTTTCTGCTGCTTTAAACCAGGTCTCTGTTACAGCACAAATGTCAATGTTTTTCATTTTGAGGAGTGCTTCGAGTAAGTGCATTTTGAGATTTAGACTTCTAGCATTGATCAGCATGGCACTCAGCTTGCATTTGTTTGTAGCTGTTATGGTGGTAATTTGGTCTTTGGAACACTGCCTTAAAAAAGCATTATAGGGGTGGCAAGAGCCTTGGCCAGTATCCAGAAGCCCAGGGGTGACAGATGCAGGCCATCTCTAGCAAAGCATCGAGGTCTGTCAATCATGTCATCCCAGACAGACAGATACTGGATCCCCTTAGAATGACACCAGAAACTTAGCCAATTGTTGAAATCAATCATTTTCTGCTTCTACTGTGGTACCTTTCTGGGTGATGGTACATAAGGCAGCCTAAGCTAAATTTTTCAATTTTTTTCCTTGGGGAATTAACAATGTTTGTGCACCGCCATGCAGACAGAAAATGCAAAAGGGATTAGAAATAAATATATGAGAGAGAATAAAGCTGACAGTGAAATAAATAAATCAATGGGAAAATTGCATCAAGTGACACATCTCCTTACAAAATCAGAAATGTACTTTGGGTAACATATTATCAGAGTTCTAGATAATGACAAGTAATGTGAAAGTGAACATAGAACAGATTATACGTTGTTAGCAATACTGAGAATAGAGTTTTACACAACACAGTGATAAAAAATAAATGTGTCAATATGTATTATTAGCCCCTCTGTAGAATTAATAATTAGATGTATTTGAAACCTGAATCATCTGTCTTGCTTCTCTCAATTCAATTCAGTTACAAATTGTGCCACATGGATAATTATCTTAGCTGTGGAATTTAGTCAGTTCATACTATCCAGACTGCTGATGTCTGACTACCATTGTCAGGCATGTTTGCACTACATAAGGCAGCATACGCTAAATTTTTTCACATTTTTTCCTTTGGTACTGAACCCTGCTTACATACTGCGGAGCAGCATGCAACTGCAGATTACTAATTAAAAGCAAAAACAAATTATGAATAATTGAAATATGATCTGTAAGCAGGATTTTAACACTGCATCATCTGTCTTATTTCTATCAATTCACTTAATGTACACCTTTTCCCCACAAAGTTAGACATCTGTCATACACATTCTCTGCAGTCATTTCTATCCAGGGTGCTGACAGCTGTACACAGACACCAGGCTTATTTGCTCTAGTGAGAGCTAGCCAAAATAAAATTTTCACCTTTGACTTAAGCTGTGAAACTTGAATACTCACTGCCAAACGACACCCAAGTGCAGAAGGCAATATTTAGTCACATTTACAAAAAAAAATTTTTTGGATAACAATTTAAAGAAACATGACATGAATCAAAGTGTACATCTAGCAATGAGCACAGCATTCAGCCCTCTCACATCTCCTTGCTACATCACTACCATCATTTATGTCTCATAGTGTCAGGACATTAGGTAATGCCATGGGAATGGAAAAGGAAACAAGGAGCAGCAGAAATGCTTTCATTTTTCACACAACACACAATCAATAGTGCCATTTCAAAGGACATATCAGTCAGGTTTACTCAATACTGACATTATTTTATTTTTCCCACCTTAACACATACACCAAAATGAGTGTCAATATTTATTATGACCTCCATCAGTAAAATGATTTGTGAATAAGTTTTGAACCCTGCATCCCCTTTACTGTTTCTCTAATCTCAATACATTTACACCTCATACCACAGAGATAGCTGTGTGAGAGCTTGCTTTTCTTTATCCAGTACTGTCCAGAGTGCTGAGGAAAGTGCACCAATGCCAATTTCAATTGTGCTAAAGCACACAGATGATCAAGGAAAGATTTGATAAAAGTACTTTAAATATACATTTCTGATGTTTCCTCAGCTTTATCTTGCAATAAGAATCTGCATGGGTTTGACACATCAAACCAGGGTATTAAGAACAATATTTTAAGATTATTTCCCATATTTACCACAGTCAATGCCATATTATGGCTAACAGACCACTAACTTATACTTAACCCCAAAAAGACTAAGCTCTTCCTATTCCTTCCCAAATCTCTCTCCCACCATAAATTCACCTTTAATGTTTATTCTCTTGATAACACCCTTATTTAAGCAGAACCACATACCAAGCTACTTGGTACTATAATCAATGACCAGCTAAAATTCAACATCCATATATAACACTGTATTAAAAAAAACTAACCAGAAATTGTGTCTTCTCTACAAAAATAAAAAAAAATCATAGCTTCCAACTCCAGACCCACTCAAGCTAAAGCCTTCCTCCTTCCATGCCTTCTCTACTTCTCTCTTATCCTTACCCATCTCCAGTCATTCCTACTAACCAAACTCAAACAAACCTATAACAATATTGCCAGATTCGCCTGTAACCAGCCATATAAATCATATCATTGCCTTGCCTTGAAACAACTTCAATGGCTTGAATTCCCCCAGCTCCTGCTTCTTTCCCAGTTGCAGCTCACACACTCCCTACTAAATAAACCCTTACCCTGTCCCTTTCTTTCCTCCATAGTATCTCCTTATATCCCAGCTCATTCACTTTGTAGCTCTGACCACACCCTTCTAGACATCTATAAACCAAACAAAAATATTGCAAACTCCTCTACAAAAACTCAGTGTTCCAAGCTTGGAATAGGCTTCCTCCTGACATCCGTAGCATTAATAGTACCAGCTGCTTCAAAACTGAAGTCATAAACTACTTCCTGAACTAAAGATCCTGCTCTTTCCATAATCCTCCTTAATTTCCATTTCCACTCTAATTTACTTCTGCCCTTCTACCTTTCAGAATATGCAGCTTATATTGTCTCCATTCTAGCATATGCAAAACTCACCATCTCATCCCTGAACATCTACCCTCTGTACATGGCAACCTAAAAAACACCCAATCTGCAGATATTTCTATGACTCTGTTTCCTCACATATGTACAATATATTTTTATAAGTTGTAACCTTTAGTTCATTACTTTACCATGTTTTTGTACTTTTTTTCTCTCAGCTATGTTTTTTCACCACTGGATATATAGTTTGTGTACTTTGTTATTTCTCTATTTGCTTTCTTTTCTACAGTGCATGTCATCATTTGTATTCCTCGTTTATATATTTTCTAGTATGTAATTCATTAATTTGTATACTGGAGCTTTTCTCCTTGTGTCTCCACTGAAAATGGTAACAAATGTCAAATAAATAAATAAATAAATATATTAGCAAAGAGAAAAAGTGTTTAGATATACTCAAAGTTTGACATTTTATCAAGTCACACTGAAAGAACAACAGAATGAAGTTATGAACATTGTCCTTTGTCATTTGCCAGTAAATGTCTGGTTGACTGGGATATCAGGAACAGTTGGGATACACATGTACTCACACAATATCAAAGACTGGAAACACTGCAGATGTATTCCTTTTTATCCTTGTGGTGCCTCATTCCTTTAGATGTGCTTTCATAAGAACAGTGCTATTTTATTTTTATTACATATATCTGTATCAATGTACTCCCTTTACGCACATTTCCTAGTAAGTGACAGTAACTGTGGTCATTAAAACAGCATTTGAACTGTAGGAATGTTGCTCTCCTAACTCAGACAATGTACTTTCAGATTTTTTGGTAATTCTCTTCTCCCTGACACACCCTCAAAGTATTAATCAAAGAGCAACACTGATTGTTCCTGCAGTCAGACTAATCATAGACATCTGCAAGCTACTAGCAGATAACACTTCTCAATGTTCATCCCTGCAATGCAAGGACATGTGCATGCAATTGCTTAGCTCCTTACACCATATTTACCTTCACTGCACCTATTGCAGATTATGGTATTCAGGAATGGTAATTATTTAACACCTCATTTGCATACTCACAGTGCTTAGAGGGCTGCATCTGCACTATATAAAAGTGATTGCATAGCTAATGAACTTTTATCATAGTGTAGAGATTGGTTGGATCAAGAGAGCTTGATACTGCTAAGTATACACTTTGACAAGTTTTATCTATGTTCTTAACTGCTTTCTTGTCAAGGTATGTTGCTATTTTTTTGCAGAATGCTTTTAGTTTAATGTTAAGGGTGGACCGAAGTGTCCAGTGCAATCTTTTTTATCTGTCTGCACTTTATCTTTTACTTTGGCATAGCATGTACATATATCTGTTGTTTGTGTTACAAAATTTGGTAAAGAATGCTAACTGATAATTTTATAGGCTTTATTTTCCAGGAATTGGAACAGTTATTGCAGAAGAGTATAGTATAACTTCTTTGGAGGGTCAAGTATGTTTACATTTATAGCCCAAAGAATGTGTTACGTTTTTGATATCTACCTGGCTGCCCTCCATACCAGTGGAGACGACATAATACTTTTCTCCATTTCTACTTGTACATTGTGAATTAATATTCTTAATTAGTTAATTTATTTATTTATAGACATTTGATTACTAGGAAAGTTTGACTGGGTCAAAGCTAATTTTTAGCAGAGGCCCAAGGAGAAAACCTCCAAATTATTACAAAAAAATTTAAGAACAATAATTTTACAATCTTCAAAAATAAAACAAAAACATCTGCAGTTTAAATAATTATAATAAATTAAACATAATATAAGACCATTGGTAAATAATATATACAAGTTATATGATAATCATTTAATATTTAGAGAACTTTTAGACAGTTTGTAGAGAAATTAAAGGTAAGTTAGTCTAATACAAACAGGAATTGCAATATGAAGTGAAGGAAAAACATGTTCATGGTATATTTAGAATGAATGCTGCAATTTTATTTAACATTTGTTTACCGGGAAAGTCCAACTTGGAACAAAGTCAATTTTCAGTAGAGGCCCAAGGAGAAGCACTCCAGATGCATGTCTTTGTAATGTGGGAGAAAACCGGAGTACCTGGAGGAAACCCATACAAATGCAGGGAGGACATGCAGACTCTGCACAGAAGGCACCACAGCCGAGAATCGAACCGGAGAACCTCTTGCTATCAGGTGACAATGCTACCGGTGTACCACGACACCATTCAATGCAATGTATTATACAATTGCACAACTTTTGTCCCCATTATAGAACTGTTGTAGTTTTTATTTTTATGAATATTGTGGTTGGGGTCTGTAGTAACTTGTATGTAGGCATAGAGGGCATCACCTTTTTAATTGCTGTGTGCATGATAGATGCAAACATTTATACATAATTGAGCTGACAGCCATCCAGTTTCTTTATTATAAATGGAATTTTGTGTCTGTTTTCTGTTTCATCTCATAAAAGGATATGCCATCCAAGACATCTGTAAACCACAAGCTACCATTCACTGAGGCAGGAAATGAGATTATCCAGGGCTTTAGTCCTTCTGAAGATTTTCTCTGGGGAGAGGTAGAGGTGACAAATCTGCCCAAGACAGGATATGGCACCAGATGGTTGGTATCAGTGCTGTTGGACAACATGGTAATACTTAATCCCAGATTTGACACAGGTCAAAAGATATGCTAATTTCTGCTCACCATAGAATGGTTGGAGTTGCTTGTGAACACGTAAATATGGGGCGTGGTCCAGTTACAGAACCACCACTGACTGAAACAGGAGTTCGTGTCCACTGTCAGAGATCCAGATTGCTTGGCTGAGGGCTCACACAGAATCCTTAATGTTGGTGCTAACGTGGAAGACAGACCCAGACAGTTTCAAGAAAAACTACGAGGTATGCAGAATAAAAATAATTGTAAGTGGCACTGAGAATATATTTTTATGCATTTTATCTTGTGTGTCTGATATATCTTGAGCCAGTGATAAGTGTGAGTTAGAAGACACAGTACTAGAACGATACAGGAGGATGTCTGTGGGAAATCAAGTGGTCAGCCAGGTGAGCTGGTTCAAATAGAAAACAAAAAAGTAAGCTCTTCAAGCACAGAGTTAAGATCCCAAAGAAGAATCACCTGTTCTACGTGAAAAGATATAGAGTACCCCTTTAACCTGAGGATAGTTAGAAAAAGAGGTTCTAAGGGCACAGAAGTGGCTGACAAATTAAACTTGATATGGGAAAGAGAAAGGCCAGATGATAGTAATGCATGCAAATAATCAAGGACTTGAGGCAGCTGGGCTTGAAGACAGTCTTGGTCTTTGGACTGGCATGACTAGAAAATCTTTTCCATTTGCAAATGTATGATTTTGTATAGCAGTCTGATTGCCTTCTGTAGTACCTGCTCATTTTCTCAGAAAAAAGGTAGCCTAAAAAGCATCAGGATTCTATCATCAAAGCAGTTAGTTGAAAAGTTTTTAGGGTGGGGTGCATCAAACAACCTTTGCACTGTGTGATTAAATTCGGTCTGTGGGGGAGCCTGTAATAATTGCCCATAGTCAGATTGAAAAAAAGGGAGAACAACTGTTGCCTGGACCAAAAAGAAGCCATCACCATTATTTTTATGGAGTCATTCTGGATCTTCAGAAGAAAGTTCAGTTATGTAAGTTGCACTTACCATAACAATAGATATTTGATTAAATCAGTGCTGCAGTAGCTGTAGTGATATAGGTTATATCCTGTTAAGGATACAATAGCCAGACAGTCTTTCAAATGCCCCCCCCCCCCCCACATACACACACACATGAATACAGGCTGCTGTGTCTCAAGCTCCCATTTGGAAAAAACTGCATTCTGGTTGCTGAAATCCTTCATGACTTTCTAGGTCACAAAAAGGTAAGCACTTGAAATGTTGGAACCCACTACAGTCAGTCCCAAAACACGGAGACTGACTAGTTGAAAGATCAGACTTGTATATACTAAGTCTATGATGCCATTTCTGAAAATATTCCATTTTCCCTGAGATATGGCGATCTCAGAGTTGGTATATATAAGTTAGGGGGTATGTGGAGAGCTTGCCCTCCACATGAGGGATGTAGGGGGCTTCCTCCTTCTGCAAAAAGAAGTTTTAAGGAGAAGAGCGATTTTTGAGATTCACTCTTGTTTTTGGTCTTTTTTTCCCCAGTTTTTTAGCACTTGGTATTTTGAGTACCAACATTTCAATAGGGAGGCCCACAAAAATAAGGAAAGCTACTTCCCTAGAAAAAAAATAAAAAAGGCAGACTACATATAATTTATACACTAGGAAAAGCTATATACATATCATGGGGATGGAGAAGAGGTAAAGCTAACCCAGGCACAAGCCTCCTTTGAGGACGTTAGAAACAATAGCTGTCAACAGATCCAACCTGGACCAGTAGCAGACACACAATAGGAAAGAGGGTGAAGGAGTAAGGGCCTAAATACTGCAGAAGGGCATCTTCTGTTATGGTTAAATTTTACACACCTGTACTATGTCCTTTCATATCACTGTTGCAGTATTCTTAGAGTACAACAGCTAAGGAGAAGGCTGGGAGGAGGAAGGTACAGAAGATCCCTCAACAAACCTATGCAAAATACCGTGACAAAATCTGCCCTGGCCCCAGAAACACCCAGTTTATTATGGTTAGTGAAAATATGACAGGACAAAGTAGCAGCTTCAAAGGTGAAACTTATGTCCAGACCATTGAAAAAGGCATCAGAGAAGGCAACCACTACAGTAGAATGTGCCTTTATACATGAAGAAAGACATTTGCCATGAAAGGAATAACAAAAAGAAATGGCCTTGGAAATCCAGGATGGGATGGTGTGCTTGGAAACAGCCATATCCAATGTCCTGGGATGAAAAGAAACAAAAAGTTGCTCAGATTTATGAATTGCCTTTGTCTTAGCCAAATAACACCAGAGCTGTCTGTGCAGATCCAAGGTGTGAAGAGTTTCTGTCAGTCTGTGGAGAAGGGCATAAAGAAGGAAGGCGAACAGACTGATTAAAGAACAACTCATTAACTACCTTGGGAATAAAAAATAAATATTTTAAAGAGGCATCCTGTCTCTGTGAAAAACTACAAAAGCTGGAATAGCCATGATAACCTGAAGTTATGACACTCATTTGGCTAAAGTAAAAGCCAACAGAAGAACAGCCTTCTAGGTACTGTGCTGCAAGTAAGTTGAACTATCAGATTCAAAAGGAGCCCGAGTCAAATTTTCAAGTACAAAATTGAGGTCCCAAGAAGGCAGACTGGACTTTCTGGCAGGCCTGATCTGAAGGATGCCTTTAAAGAATTGATTGACCTAAAACCAAGAGGCCAAAGGAGGATTCAAGGGCACTGAAGCAGAAATTGCTGAAAGGTGAAGAATATACCAACCCAGTATGGACCAGATCCCACAAAAGAAGAGAGAACTAGAGGAACCCCACCAATAGGGGATCCTGGTAACGAGAGAGGCACCAGATAGAAAATCTTCCATTTGGATGTGTATGATTTTCTCAAAACGGGTTTGTTGGTCTTCTGCAGAACCCAGAGCATGTACTCAAAAATGAGGTGCCCGAAAGGAAACAAAACCCTATCACCCATAGTTGTCATTTGAAGAGATGACAGGTGAGGATGGATAAGAGATCCCTTGTCTTATTTGAGAAGATCCACTTGGTGAGGTAATTTTGGTGATTGCCCCTGACCAAGTGATAAAGAAGGGGAAACTAATACTTTCAGGGCCAAAAGGGCATTACCAGCAATTTTTTGGGACAGTTCTGCCTGATTTTGTGTAGAACTCTTGGCAACAGAGGAAAGGAGGGAAAAGCATGAAGAAATATTCCCTTCCAAGGAAAGACAGAGCATCCACTGTCCAATCATATGACTATGTACTCTTTTACAGAACAGAGTAAGTTGTACATTCAGAAGGGAGGCAAAAAGATCTACCTGAGGAATACCCCACCAATCAACTATATCCAGAAACATATCTCTGTGAAGCATCCATTCATGAGCCTATGTTCTGGACCTGCTGAATGACTCTGCTACTAGACTGTTCCCTAAATAAATGTAAACTACCTGAAGAGTTATTTGATACTTGATAGTGAGATCCCATACTTGAACAGCTAATCCACAAAGGAGATAGGACCTGGTGTCCCCTGTTTGTTGACATACCACATCACAGTAGTATTGGCTGTTAAGACTTTGAGGGGCCGTGGTGAAAAAGAGGATGAAAAGCTTGCAGAGCAGAGCCAGAATCAGAACTCTCATCTCTTTTATGTTGAAATGTTCTGACCTCTAATGAGGAGGCCAGAAACCCTGGACCTTTAGAAGGCCAGAACAGGCCTCACACCCCAACCCTTAGGCATCTGTGAACAGTTCTTGAGATGGAATTGGAGTGTGAAAGGGAAGCTCTGGATTGAGAGAGAGAGTTGTTGAATCCACCATTGAAGCTCGAGTTTGAGACAAGGAGGAAAGGAAACAGGGGACTCCAGATGGTGGCAGTGCTGAAGTCACAATGATTTGTGATACCATTGTAGCTTCCTCATACAGAGCCTGGCAAGAGGAGGCATGGGAATAGTGGAGGCCATAAACCCCAGAATCCTGAAAAATTCCCTGGCCGTAAGGCATGACAGAAGGATAGACTGGAAAAAGGTAATTAGAGACAATGGTGTTTGGACTGGTGGCAAAGAAGTTATGAGTGTTTGTGTCTGACATCACCTTTATTCCCTATGGCTTATGCAGGGTACATACATGTAACGTATGCCTCCTATAGAATTTAAAGGCTTTGGTATACTGGCTGGTCAATGGGTTATCTTTGGCAGGAGATCCCTTATGTAAAGAGTACTGCAATAGTGATATGGGCAGACATTAAAATAGTTTCAAAATTTACTACATTAAGCTTCTAGTATCAGGGTGGCCATGATGGTGCAGCAGTTAGCGTTGCCACCTCACAGCAAGAGGTTTTCCAGTTCAATCCTTGGCTGGGGTGTCTTCTGTGCGGAGTCTGCATGTCCTCCCTGTAGTCGCGTGGGTTTCCTCTGGGTGCTCTGGTTTCCTCCCACATCCCAAAGACATGCTGAGGTGGATTGGACACTCTAAATTGGCCCTAGGTGTGAGTGCATGCATGTGTGTGTCTTCTGTGGAAAGTTGGGCGCCGAGCTGGCAACTCGACACTTTAAAACTCCACTCCCAATCATGAGCAAACAGGTGATCCACTGTGGCGACCCCTAACCAGGAAAAGCCGAAAGAATAAGCTTCTAGTATCACCTACTTTTTTCCATTTTTTTTTTTTTTTTGGTCAACATTTTACTTTTGTCTCGGCTATAGAACAATGTTGTGGATCTCATGCAGGAATTAAAGTTTTTTCTGAGGTTGAAAAACTTTCTTAATGACATGGGAAGGTCATCTTCCAGTCCCTACCTGTACCAGAACAATCCCCTCAAACAAGAATGCTTTTGACCCTCCTTTGAACTCAAATTTGGCTGAACCCAAAATTTTTGAGCAACTCTGTGAGGAAGAACTTAGATCACTGTCAAATGGTAAATTAAAAAAAATAGTTTTCTAATTTAGCAAAATAAGATAATTATTTATTCAAAACATTTTGCCAAGACAGAACTATCAGAGTCATAAAGCCTGATAAGGGTGGAGGTATGGTATTTTTGTTCCAAAATGACTGTGTTTGTAAAATATTTACTATATTGAAGGACGCAGTAGTAAATATGAACTAGTGTCCAGAAATTAAGTTCATATTGCATACAGGCACATTGATGCCATCATGATGAATCAAAAATGGAAGGGCATGTCAGTCCTAAACTGTTCAAATTTTTACAAGTAAGAAATCCAATGATCCCAGCAATTTGCTGCATTCCAAATGTTCACAAATGTGTACAGGCCCCATCCCTAAGGCCTAAGGTTGCCAACGAAAAATCCAAAACAGAACCTTTTGCTTCTTTCATTAAAAAGGCTTCCATAACCAGTACATTCATAGTTCTGATGATGTCTTAGTGTTACAGATGAAAGGGCTAAAATGTGAATGTTTTTGACCTATCTTTGGTATTAAGCGCATTCTTCAAGTTTTGAGTTTGGTGGCTGATTTGTTGGTTGTTTTGCTGTTATTTGCTTCTTTCATTAATTACACACTGAAACTTTTTTAATCAGCAATCAACATATTCTAAAAGACTCTTGGCATTTTTAAGCATATTAAAAGACTGATTTTTACCATGATGTTATTTTTTTCTTACCATCAATGCCATAGATTTATTTACATGCATTCCTCACTTAGTTGGCTAATAGTGGGTCAGTGAAGCACAGTGAACTCTAATCATAGTGACTGTGATGTTTAGTTATTGTCTAATTTTATGCAACTGGTTTTGGATAATAATTCTGCAAAAAAATGAATAGCTGTTAATAGGGTGTAGCAATGGGGGTGGGGTGTGTCCCAATGTATGCCAATATGGTTATGTATATGTGGGAAATAAAATTTGTGTTTGAGTCTGAATGTTTTTTTTATAAATGTGTAGATGTACTTGCATTTCACTGATGACATTTGTATCCTCTGGAAAGGGAATGTGGACCAACTCCACTACAGAGTTTTTCACACGACTCGGTGAATTACCTGGATGTCACTATATATATATAAGAACATTTTAGAAAAAGGGTTTGAGTCTGTCATGTATGAAAACCAAACTTTTCTAATTTGTACTCTGATTTCCAGAGCCACCACCACTTAAACCAGAAAAAATGGTGAAAGGACAAATGGTAAAGATTTGTTGGATGATGCCCAATGACCCAAGATTCCAACAAGGGCTTTTAACTTTGCAGAACATGTTTTATAAACATGACTATCCACCATTGGTATGATTACAACAAAAGCCACTAAAGAGGGCAGATTTCATCCTATTTTACTGCATGGTTCCATCTGTAATACCAACAATAGTAAGCACCACCAAGACCTAGCTAAAACTCAGTACAAGAAAGTACACTTACATAAATAAACTTACCATAAACGTAGATGTTCGAATGATGACTACTGCAGTAGCCTAAGTTATATGGATTATAGCCTGTCAAGGTTTTAACAGTTGGCCAGCTTCCAAAGCTTCAGGGCACATTCCACATCCTAAACCAATTAGGCAACTCAATCTCTCATCTGTCTAAAAAGGCAGGTTTGAGGGCCAAGCCTTTCAGAGGTTTTATGCCAACTGAGAGAGGGAGACTGAGCTCTGAGGAAAACATAGCTAGGGGTAAAAATATATATAAATGTCCACACCATGGCAAAACAACATACTGAAAACTAAGGAGGATGGAGAGACTACTGCAGCAGTTACTATTCAAAAGTACAGTTGTGTACACTTACTATAAATGTAGATGTTCGAGTGTATTCACTGTTGCAGTCATCACATTTGGGTTATCCCTGCCAGGGTAGCCCTCAGCCAGCCCGAATACCTGAGGCTTAGTATTTCTGCATCGGTTGCTGTCACTTCAGGACTGATGTCGTCAGTGGTATAAAGTAAGGCAGCCGACACCATTACATCAGTTTTTCTTACCCTAACCTGTCAGGAGCCCCCAAGTGGGAGCCAGGTTCTGATGGAAGAACCCCACCAGTAGAAAGTAAATACCAATATGTCCCTTGTAAGGAAAGAGAAGAAAGAAGAGGCGGATGGAGGGAGGGAAACCAGGACTGCAACAGTGAATACACTAGAACATCTACATTTTTGGTAAGTATACACAACTTTATTATGTTCTTCGTGTTTCACTGTTGCAGTCATCATATTTGGGTTGATTCCCAAAGCTGAGGAAAAGGGTGGATGCAGTCAAGGAAACTAGGGGCTGGCTAGGATGCCCTGCAAGACTACAGTGGCAAACCCTGCCCTGGATTTAGAGAAGACAGGCAGGTGGTAATGTTTGGTGAAGGTGTGAACAGATGTCCAGGTGGCAGCCTCCAGGATGTCCCTGGTGGGGATTCCTCTGAGGAAAGCTGCAAAGGTGGAGACTGCTCTGGCGCAGTGAGTACTGACCCCCTTGGGGGGAGGCTTTCTGTGTTGTTTGTAGCAGAAGTAGATGCAGTGTGCTATCCATTTGGAGATGGTTTGTTAGGAGATGGCTTTGCCATCTGCCCCTGCAGCAAAGCTAACCAGCAATTGATCAGAATTTCTGAAAGATTTAGTCCGGTCTAGATAGAATCTGATCTGTCTGTGCACATCTACATAGTGCAGGATCCTTTCTCCCTTGTTCTGTGGGTTAGGGAAAAAGATGGGCAAATGAATGGATTGGTTGAGGGCCACAGTGGACACCGCCTTGGGCATGAAGGATGGGTTAGTCCTGAGGGATACCCTGTCAGCATGGAAGATGATGAAGGGTTCCACATCATGACTGCTTGCAGCTCGGTGACCCTTTTGGCTGAAGTGATGGCCAGAAGGAAAGCTGTCTTCCAGAATTGAAAGTTTAGGTCTGCTGAAGAGGCGGGTTCAAAAGGCGAGAGGGCGAACGTTTCCAACACAAAGTTAAGGTTCCAAGCTGGGGTTGGAGCTCTTTTGGGTGGCCTCAAGTTGCTAGCCCCTCTTAGGAACTGTTTGATCAGAGGGTGTGAGAAAAGGGACTATTCAGTGGAAAAATGAGCAGAGATAGCAGAGGCATGAATTTTAATATAGGAAAAGGAGAGTCCACTGTGTAGCAGGTCAGCTAAGTAATCCAGGATGAGAGGGAGGGAGGGCTGTGCCATATTGGCTTCCTTAAGCTGAATCCAGGTGCAGATCCTTTTCCATTTGTCAGCATCTAGAAGCTGTTTGCTGAGGCTGGCAGATTGATGGGGGGTTAGGGAATAAGCCAAGCTGCCAAACTGAGTGTCTGCAATTGGGGATGCATGAATTCCCCTTCCCTCTGGGTCAGGAGGTTTGGAATTTGAGGGAGATGCCAAGGTGGCAGAGGGGACAGGCTACGCAGCAAGGGATGCCAGTGCTGGCGAGGCCAGTCTAGAGCTATAAGAATTGTCCTTGTTTTTTTCTCCTTTATTTTGAGCAGTACCCTGGGGATGAGAGGTAGTGAAAGAAAGGCATAGAACAATAGTTTGACCCAGGGGAAGGACAGGGCATCCACTTTCCAAGCCATGCACTGATGCTCCCTGGTGCAGAACTTGCTGAGCTGATGGTTGGTGTGGGAGGCAAAGAGGTCGACTTTAAGGGTGCCCCATTTCTGAGTTATTAGGGAGAAAGTTCTTCTGCTGAGCTGCCACTCATGAGGGTCCAAAAGATTTCTGCTTAAGTGGTCCACCAGAGAGTTGGGAGAACCCATCATGAATTCTGCTAACAGGTGGAGATGCATGGCAGAGGCTGTGTGCCAAAGGGTCATGTCCAGCCTGCACAGGGGGTAGGACTGAGTCCCTCCCTGCTTGTTGATATACCAAATCACAGTTGCGTTGTCTGTTTTGATCAGGAGAGCCCATGAGGAGAGAAGGGGCTTGAAAGCTATCAAGGTGTGCTGGACAGCTATCATCTCTTTTTGGTTGATGTGCAGATGGATTTGCTGTGGGATCCATTAGCCCTGTATGCAACTGCCATCCAGGTGTGCACCCCAGGCATAATCTGATGCATTTGTGGTGAGGGTCTGTTTGGTGTGGGGTGGTGGGAAAGGTAGTCCTTTATTGAGGGAGCATGCTGTTCCCCACCAAAGAAAATCTTTTCTGAGGCAAGGTAATATAGGTATACGAGTCTCGAGGTCTTGAGAATGTTGACACCAAAAGCTTTTTAGGTACCATTGAAGTTTCCTCATATGCACTCTGGCATATGGAAGGAATAGAATGCAAGATGCCATGAACCCCAGAGCTTGCAGGATTTTCCTTGCAGATAGTTGGGGTCTGGTTAGTTGAGAAACGTAGGCTGTCAGGAAGGTTTGCTTTTCTGGTGTAAGGAATGCTATCTGGGATGCTGTTTCCAGGCTTGCTCCCAGGAATATAATCCTTTGGGTGGGTACCTCTGGACTTCTTTTCATTGATTGTGTAGCCTAGGGAGTTTAGTAAGGACTTTACAAAGGCCAGGTGCTTGAGCAGCTTTTCCTGGCTGTCTGCCTGAATTAGGTAGTTGTCCAAGTATGGGTAAATCTGAATATATCTTTGTCTGCAAAAGGCAATGGCCAGAGCCAGACATTCTGTGAAAACTCTGGGAGCAGTAGATAAGCTGAAGGGAAGCACAGAGAACTGAAAGTGCTGAAATCCTGTCCTGAAGCGGAGATGTTTCCTGCATGATTCCCTGATAGGGATGTGAAGGTAGGCCTCCTTTAGGTCTAGGGTGGCTAGCCAAGTATCCTTGGACAGCACGGGTAGCAGCTGCTGGAGGGTGAGCATTTATTTTGAATTTTGGGATCACCAGGAAGGTGTTTAGAATGGATAAATTGAGGATGGGGTGCCAGGTGCCCTCTTTCCTGGGTACCAAAAAAAGTCTGGAGTAGAAACCTTGACCTTTCTGTTCTGCAGGAACATGCTCTACTGCCCTCTTGGAGATCAGTGAAAGGATTTGCTTTTGTGCCTCTGCCCACTGGTTTGGAGGTATATCTGGGAACCCTTTTGAAGTTGGAAGGGTACGGAAAGAAATTTTGTATCCCTGGATCACTATGTTGTGAACCCAGCGGTTGTTGGTAATGGTGGCCCAGGTGTTTGCAAGAAAGGAGAGTTTTCCTCCTAGGGGTAAGTGAAGGTGGGCAGAGGGAGGGGTGGGGGGAGACATTGTGAGTTCTTACCATTAGGGGGTGGCTTAGAACGCCCAGGTTTTGAAGTAGAGGTAGCCCACTGCTTAGATCTCTGCATTCCCTGTGGCTGCAATCTGTGGGGTCTGGTTACCCAGAGTCTGGGCTGAACTGACCTGGTGGGAGCAGGAAAGGACCAGTGCTTGGAGGGGCAATGCCTGCTGAACCTGGGTGGCTGAACCTGTAAGAAATCCTTAACTGTCTGCATAGATTTTTCTTTTTTTTCCATCTTTTTTAAGACCTCTTCTGCCTTAGTGCCAAATAAGTTGTCTTTGTGCAAGGGGGCATCCAACAATTTAGATTTAACATGGTCTGGCAAGGGCTGTTCCTTAAGCCATGCATGCCTTCTAAGGACAGAACCAGTGACTGCTGCTCTGCAAGAAGTTTCTAGGGCATCAAAACCACAGTGCAAGGTGTGTTTAGTTACTTGACTTACAGAATGCATTAACTCTTGTAACTCTTTAGAGTCTGCACTAGCAGGAAAGGAAGATATTTTTTGTTTGAGAAGTTCCAGGGTATGCTGCTGAAATTTTAGCATATGGAACTGACAATTTAGTGCTCTGATAGCAAGAGTATCTGAGGTGTATACTTTTTTACCCCATCTGTCTAGTGCTCGGGAATCCCTATCTGAGGGGGTGGGATTCTTAGCAGAAGTTGCTTTAATTCCTTTAGGCCCTTGAGAAATTACCTCAGGGTCAGCAGTAAGATTTTTAAAAAGAAATGTGTGTGAGTCAGGGACTCTGTAATACCTATCTGGTTTTCTGGGTGCAAGAGGGAGGATGTCAGGAGTCAAGCTGGATTCCAGGAAAACATCCTCCACACCATCCAGGACAAGGGGTGGCAAAGGGTCTGTTCTGTGGAAGATCTAGGAATTCCCCGAGTCTCTTTTTAGACTCAGGGTAGTCCTGACTTTCCCATTGGAAATGCTCCCTTAAGGTGTGAAGGGTTTCCCCAAAGGAAAAATCCTCTGGGGGAGAGGCTGAAAGAATGGAATCCTCTGCATCAGAATACTAATAAGCAGAGAGGGCTTGCATGTCTTCATACTCAGATACATCAAAGTCATCGGACTCCTGTTCAGACAAAACTACATGGGACAGATCTCTTTTTTTCTTTTGGAAGGGGTAGCTTGGCTTCCCCTGATCAGCATGATTATAGGTTATAGGTTCATACTAGGCTATCTGCCCTAGGGCATTTATAAGCCTAGCCAGAGTGAGTTTGGCTTTCGCCACTCATTTTAAATGAATTTTGCTATGCCCTTTTTCGAGGTTAGTATACTGTGCCTTTATTTCAGTGCTGAGGTTCAAGTTTCTCGAGCGCATAGCTCGATGGGATTTGGATTTTCTGAGGTGCAGCATGTCCATTAATTCCGGGTTGGACATGGCTTTATACGTCAGGCACAGATCGCCTCTGAGTAGGCGGTATGCCACTGAGTAGAGCTGGAGTTTCTTTAACCGGGCAGCATATGGCATCTGTTTGAGCCCTTTGATCCTCTTGGTGAGGTACTTTTGGGGTCTTTCCAGTTGCTGCAGGTGTCTGGTAAGGTACATCCCAAAAGGGGCATTGTACTCAATTATGGGCCTGATGAGGGATGAGTAAAGAGGCACGATGACCTCCCCTGATCTAGATGTGAATCCCTTCATGATTAGGTGGGCTACATAAAATGTTTTTCTAACCACATTGGCTACGTGGTTTTCAAATGAGAGATTGCTATCAACTTGGGTCTCCAGGTCCCTAATTACTTCTTCCGTACTTAATGGATTACCACCTATGTGGTAATTTGTGGGCACTTTGTTTTTGCCAAAGGGGATGACTATACACATTTTGGCATTTAGCTTGAGGCCATGGCTCTGGCACCAGTTGTCTGTTTCTATGAGGCTCTTTTGTAGGATGCTTGTGTCGGCTGGAGAGTTGATTATGGCGCCTAGTTTGCAGCCATCTGTGAACTTGGTCAGCCACAGTCCTTCCGTGTCGGCCTGTACCTCCGAGAAATATATACCGAACAAGAGAGGTCCCAGGACTGAGGCCTGTGGGATGCCACTTGTAACTGGTTTGGAGTCTGACATGGCTCCAGCAATTCTAACCATGTGGGTTCTGTCCTTGAGCCAGTTTGCAACCCATCTAGTGACATAGGTTCATAGGTTCATAGGTTCATACTAGGCTATCTGCCCAAGGGCATTTATAAGCCTAGCCCATAGTTTTGTGGCTTACGCCACCCCTTTAGTTTGGAGAAACTATGCCCATTATTTTGCTTTGCCTCTGTCGAGCAGTGACACTGAGGTAACCCCTGGGGTGTATCTGCGATCTCCCATCCATTGGTCAAGATTCCTCTTGAACAAGGCCAGCGAGGTGCTCTGCCTCACATAAACCGGGATTTTGTTCCACAGCATAGGGAGTCTTTGGGTGATGAATCTATCCCTCCAGCACGTCCTATTAATAACATTGTCGAGGTTTAAGTCTCCCGCCCTTGTGGCTCTGAGGGATCTAGATTTTTTGAGATGAAGCATGTTCATCAAATCTGGGTTTGACATGGCCTTGTATGTCAGGCATAGGTCACCTCTGAGCAAGCGGTAAGCAACTGAATATAACTGGAGTTCTTTCAGTCGGGCAGCATAAGACAGATTTTTGAGACCCTTTATCCTTTTGATGAGGAACTTTTGTGGCCTCTCCAGCTGCTGCAAGTGTCGGGTCAGATACATTCCGAATGGGGCACTGTACTCGATCATTGGTCTGATGAGTGATGAGTATAGGGAGACTATGACTTCCCTTGATCTAGATGTGAATCCCTTCATGATAAGGTGGGCAATGTAGAAGGTCTTCCTAACTACTTTAGCAATATGAGTGTCGAATGAAAGGTTACTGTCAACCTGGGTTCCCAGGTCCCTAATAACTTCTTCTGTGTTCAGGGGATTTCCACCTATATGGTAGCTAGGGGTAACCTTATTTTTCCTGAAGGGTATGACTATGCATTTCTTGGCATTTAACTTTAGGCCATGGCTCTGGCACCAGTTATCCATTTCTGTGAGACCCTTCTGAAGGATATCTGTGTTGGATGTGTTTTCAACTACGGCGCCCAGTTTGCAGTCATCTGCAAACTTTGTCAGCCATAACCCTCCTGTGTTTGCTTGTACTTCAGAAAAGTAGTTGCCAAACAAGAGTGGGCCCAGGACTGAGCCCTGTGGGACACCACTTGTGACAGGCTTTGAGTCTGACATGGCGCCAGCAACTCTGACCCTGTGGGTTCTGTCACTCAGCCAGTTTGCAACCCATCTTGTAATGTATGGGTTTACATTTAAGTTGATGAGTTTTTCAATGATACCCGAGTGAGGTATTGTATCAAAAGCCTTCGCCAGGTCTAGGTAGGCTGTATGGACTGCCTTTCCCTCGTCAATGGCCTTGGTGACTGTTTCGAAAAAGTCAACCAAGTTAAAAGGCATGATCTGCCTTTGACAACGCCAAACTGGGTTGGATCCAAAGTCTGCAAGTTCCCTATGTCTTTATTTATGAGATCCATTATGATCCTCTCCATGGCTTTGCAGATAAGGCTTGTCAAGCTAATGGGACGGTAATTTCCAGGGTCGGTGGAGGCACCGCCTTTGTGGAGTGGGACCACAGTCGCTGTGCGCCACTCCCTGGATACGTATCCGGAGGTGAGACTAAGATTAAACAGCTGTCCTAACTGTGGGTAATGCTCCCAGTCTATGTTTCGGTAGTTGAAGTCACCCAATATAATGGTGTTTGGAGAGACCTTCATATTTTCCAGTGTTCTCAGGAAGGCCGAGTGGTGTTCCTGGGTTTGGGAGGGTGGTCTGTAGCAGGCTATAAACTGGAAGGCAGTTTTACCCACTGTTAGTTGCACATGGATAGTCTCTGATGCTTCGTGCTGTGCACCAACCTGGAGGTGTGGGTATCTTTGACGAATATTGAGACTCCCCCTCCTTTTGTGGTTTGGTCCCAGTTTTGGGGCCGAAAAGCATGGTATGAGGTATAACCTGGTAGTGCTGGTGTGCTCTCGGGAGCCTTGAACCAGGTTTCTGTTACTGCACAAATTTTTCCTTAAAGGAAGTGTGATCTGTATTGAGATGATCTCTATTTTCACCATTTAGATGAAAGCACTAAATAATATACTGGCTGTTTCTACTACTTAGCTTTTACAATTGTGTTTTATTTTGGATTAAAGTATACAATGGATCTAAAAACTGCCTGTTCAAAGGAAATAGGAATCTGATTAAGAATATTAAAAAGAGTATTAGATTTATGAAGCTATCCCATGGACTCAGGTTGGCATCCAAAGATAAAGATGATTACAAATCTTTCTTTAGTTAAGTTAGGAAACTAAGAAACAACATTCAACTCATTTTAATTGACAGAACCTACTCAGACCCTGTGGACATTATCAATATTCTAGCAAATTAATTTCACTCCTGAGATGACTGTCTAAAACCCTACAATCCCCATAGTTCTCAAACTCCACCATCACTAAACAACATGTACTGAAAGTGCTGTCCAAGATTAAGAACACTTCTTACATGGAACAAGAAAACATACCCATATGTTTGACAAATAGTACCAAACACACCATGGTAGAACCTCTAAATAACCTGTTGAACCTGAACCTGTCCTGGTGATGTCACTCCATAATAATGGCTCTACTACCATCCCTGGATACCTCAGACCCATCAACCTGATAAGTCTCATTTTTATGGCCAAGGAACACATTATGACAAACTTGATTAACATTGACATTAAAAACCTTATCAGGCAAGATCTGCAGCAATTTGGTTTTATAAAAGGAAGATCCTATCTAATGAACCTGGTTAACTTCTTTGAGAAGGTAACATAAGCTGTTGACTGATCACATTGTATACACAGCTTAGGTGGAGCTGGCCAAGGCATCTGACACCATTATGTTAGCATAATTCATAAGTTAAATTCTTTACAAATAGATCCATATGTGGTAAGCTGGATAAAAAATTAGCTAGCAGAACTTAGATGGTGCAGTTAGCAGGAGTAGTGTCAGAGAACATGAAGGTGAACAGTGATGTCCTGCAGGGCTCAGTGCTGGGATTATTTTTGTTTACTTCTCTTACCTAAAAACTAAAATTTAAGGCTATGCCTAAAGAAGTTTGAAGATGACTACAAACTGTGAGTCACTGCCAAGTCCCCTTCTGATACAGAAGCCCTTCAGCAGGAACTTACACTTATAAATGCCTTTTGTACTGAAAATGGACTAAAACTAAATACTAAAAATTTCAACACTGTCATATTTGGCAGTCAAACCATCTCCCAAGCATATAGCACTGACAATACCCTAAATCAGAATCAAAATGGAGTTACCTACCTGTGACCCTGGGTTAATAATTCTCTCTCCTTTAATCATCATGTAACAGCAGTTGTCAGAAAATCTTTCTTTTGGCATAGCTGACAAACAAGGATGTCATTATTCTTTTGGGAAAACCTGTCCAGGCTTAGAAAGCCCCCCTGGGGTCATTAGCCCAGTAACAATCTATGAATCTTATAAATCTAAGTGGAATAACATCCAGACCTAAAGAGGTTATTGCCTCTTGTATTCAAAACTGATCCGGCCAATTATAGAATATAATGTCCTTTCTGGGATGTACCTCATCAGACATATGAAACGTTGGAAAAAAACACAGAAGTTCTTAACAAAGAGGATCAGAGGCTTACAATCCTAACAATTGAAGAATAGACTAGAAACACTGTCCCTCTTTTCTAGTTCTTTCAGGATATTCAGAGGAAACCTATGTCTCACTTTCCAAGCAATCAGAGATCCAGTAGTCCAGGGTCTCTTGTATCTTAACAAATCAGTCCCACATATACCAGAGCAAGAGGTCTAAACCTGCTTCAGGAAATCGAATAAACAAGGTAGAGAAACGGATTCATTACTCAAGGCATCCCTCACCTCTAGAATAGACCCCCTTGCAGAAAAAGCAGTGTGATACACCATCGTCCTTGAAATGGGACCTGGATAATTGAATGGGTGTTCATAAACTCACCATGGACATAACTGACATAGTGTTCCTTCAGAAGGGAAGTACAGTCTAGGGAGGTGACTGGCATGGTGTAATGGTCACAAGACTCAACAGCCTTGAGCTCTGTATGATTTCTGTAATGTGCATATTGTTTGTGGCACATGTATGCCAGCTGATGAAAAAGTAGTGGAATTTGCTTAGGATGACTGCATTGGGTTCAAGAGTTAAGGACTCTTAATTGGTTTAGTATGTGCCTTGGGCAGTAGGAAACATAAAAAGAGGTTCTATAGTTAGCAGTGATATAGTAATTAGACTTAACAATAAGACATCCAGAAGTTCCAAGTCATTTTATACTGAATTTGCCATGGAGTAATGGCATTACAAAAGAATATAGATATGGCCCAAATCAGAGGGTCTAAATGAGTGGTAGGCTCTAAACCCAGGCAAAGAAGAGTATGTATTATTGCAACAATGGAAATGAGTTTCCGTAACTACACAGATGTGCCTGTGCTCAAAGGTTACAAAAAGGTCAATGTCAGTTATTATCTTGTTCACATTTGTAGTATTGAGCAGTGTCCAACTGATACAAGCCTGGCTGGTATTCTGCTAAGTGACAATGCTGCTGATATGGTCTACTGCTTGTGATAGATATACAGTTCCCTGATGATTACATGTAGTCATCCGACATAATTCAAGTGCATGGCACTAACAATGAAGAAGGGCAGGTCATCTACAATGCAAATGTACTACAATCTGTGGGTTATATGCTATAATTTGGTACTACTCTGCCTTATGGCAGTAAAGTGACTGACTCTATGACAACTCTGCTATTAGCAAGCAAGATGAAAAAATGCCCTAACAATTCTAATTCATGGTAGAGCCAACAATGAGTGGATAGAGAATCAGCTGCATACCTGTGTTTCCAGCCTATGTGCAGTGCAGTGCTTTGTCACCATTGTTACCAGTGATGGCACCACTGCTTGAGAAGCTGAGCTTCACTGGTGATACTTCGTGGGCTTATCACTATTCTGACATGAAGGGATACAAATGCAGTGTGCCATGGCATCTCCATTATATTTTTGATGATCCAAGGTGACAGTGTGCATTGACAAGGAACCAACGTAACCTACAGTTCTGTCACTGACTGAGGAAAATACAGTTGTTCTGACAGGTGTGGTATCATCTTACATTAGCACACAGTGTCCTGACACAATTATGATGTATTTATGAGGTGCAGACAGTCTGAATTGCTGCTGCTGTCTTTGCTGACAGTAACATGTACAATTCTGGCAGCAGTGTGACCCACATTAATGCATACAATGAGGGAAGAGCACATCAGCCTAGCAGATGAAGTACACTTTAGAGGTAGAAAAAGTATTCTGGCAGCATGTGGGCAGGGAAAAATAATGTATTTAGAAACAACTGATCTGGCATCTATGCCATCTCTGTTCACATATAACGCAAAGGTACTATTCTGACCTATTCAATTGTTATTATGGAGAAGGTCAGTAAAGTTACAAGACAACTGGGCTGCTTCTTTATGACAGTGCAATTTTAATATACAGTTATGTCACTGATGAGATAACAGCCAAGAAGAAGGTGAAGGTTTCTCCAGTTATCTATCACTATTTGCAAAACAGCACATATCAGTAACTCACTTAAGGTTCTGTACTGTTTTATCTTCTCACTACTGTATCATTTTACAGTTTAGTTAAAAAATATCCATGAAGGAAAGAGAGAGAGAGGGGTAAAAAAAAGAAATGTGAAGTACACAAAAATAAGAGACAGAAAAGGTGCAACACAAAATGTGGGCACAAAAAAGGAGTCAGTGTGAAAGAAAGACTGACAACAACATGGTTAATTATGTAATGTAGCACATGAAGTCACTTCTAAGTTGTTGTTGGTAGAAATTGGCCATAAATGCAAACAGCTGAATATACTGACAATTTATATTGTCATATGACAACAGCAAAAATACAGAAAGAGAAAACAGCAGAACAGGGGTTCAACAGCCACCTAGGTAATGCAGAAGGAGTTTTGATATTATGTGTAAATGTCATGAAAACAGCAGACTTTTGAGAACAGACAGCAGAATATTAGATGAATAAATTGAAAGAGGCAGTTCACAATGGTCAACACACTGAGAATACATTCCATGTGCTGTTATTAATGGAGCTGCATTACTTACTGAAATGTTTTCACACAATAACAATGTGCCAATAGTGTCTCCAAGTGATACACTTCCAAGTACAGAAGTCAGCAAATGTGGTTCACTAATATGCACATACTCATTTTATACAAGACTTGGAATTAATAATACTATATTATGTTACATATTACTTATACATATTACATACAAGTTTATAAAACATAATCCAGTCCCACTTTAGAAGCACAAGTACTTTACTGGATTGTATTGCTACTTCTTATGGCTATTATACATTTTAGAAGAAAATATTCTTCATTATATTTATATAGTCTAACATTGCCAAATCAGAAAATGTTAAGAGAATGTTTTACATTTCAGACGATCTTACAGTGTACACTGACAATGAACATCACTGGCATGTTAACACACCACTTCACTGGCATTATTCATTAGAATGATCAAACAGTGTGCATTGTCTTAACTTACTCACTGCTACAGTTTTTGAGTAACATAACACATTACATTTAGCTATTTAAATGTTATACCAAGACTGCTGAGTTAGCATGTGAGATGTCATGCAAAAGTCATGTCCTGCTATTCACAGGATTCATTGAAAATGCAAGTCCTTGATGATCTGAAAAGCAGCACTTTTGCCTGTTTCATCCCTTATCTGTAGTTCCAGATTACAGTGCTCAACGAAAAACCCTGAGACAGTTATTGAATACAAGTCACTTCTTACAGGCCCCATGGCAGCCATATTCTGCAGAACTTTAAGGATGATGTAGGTCAGTGACTTCCCCTCCAGGAAGCTATAGTCTGTGAAGTTATTAACATAGTGAAAGAACAGTGTTTTTAAGAGGTATGTGTTTAGGGATTCAGCAGCCTTGTTTTTCACATACAGCTCTTTAAGGATTTTGAGAAGCCGGAAACACTTCAGTAATCTCTGAGGTATTTTCTGAAAAAGTCTAGTTTCAATGTGGGAGAAAGAGTACCTCCAATCCAGGGAATGCATTGGGTTCTGGATGTGTGGATCTTTTGGAACAAGACAGTAATAAAGTTCCTGGTGTTCTGAAACCAGTTTTGGTATGACAGATGCACGTTTTGGCCACCCTTGCAGGCGGACAGCAGGAACAAAGTCCACATCTATGTGCAGATTTGGGAATTCCTCTCCCTTCCATTCCATTGTAAAGCAAACTCCAACACCACTGCTTTGAATGAGTGGGCAACATGCTGTACATTTTTTCCATGCAGGGCAGTAACAAAGAACCTGAAATTCCAGATGTTTTGGCTTCCTTACCTTTTGTGCAGCTACCATTAACAGCAGTGATATATGTTTCTTCAGCTGAAGAGGGGACAGAAATCCTTCTGATGTGGCAAAAGACTCCCACTCTTTTCCTGTACCTTGCTTGAATTTCAAGTATGTATATGGATCACTCAGATTTTTGTGCCTTTCCACTGTCTCAATGTTTGTTTCCTCAAGCCTCTCCAGAATGTACAGGAAGTCCAGTTCATCAGGGTGACCAATCTTGGTCCCTTCAAAGACAGACCCTGAAGGAATAAGTGAACCACTGAACCTGGAGTCTAGCTCAGCCATCTGTGCAGACAGCTCTTGGACAAATTGCATTACTTGTTTCACCAGCTGGCATTTTTCTTCTTGGCAGTCTGTGTCAAAATGAAATTCCCCAGCTGAATATTCTTCATGAAGTGCTTCCAGGACATCATCCTTAAACTTGCTTTGCCTTATCTTTTTTTTAAAGTCAGATTCTGAGTGAACATTTGATTGCTTGTCACAGACATCATAAGGGACTAAATAAGGGATTGCAAGTGAATGGCTGAGGGGCAAGAGGGAAAGAAGTGGTTCTGAACTACCACTATTGAAAGGAGAGACAGAAGTACTGATATTTGCAGTATTTTCCTTTGAATGATCTGTTGGTTCCATAACACTGTGTGAACTCATTTCTACCTTCACTAGATGCTGGAATGGCTCTTGCAACATCTGAATAATCTGAATGTATCCATGCATCTCTGCTACATCCCGTGGAGAGTTTCCACTAACATCTTTGACTAGTGAAGCTCCATTCTGCAAAAGAAGTCCAACAAGGTTGTCTTGACCAATAGCCACTGCAAAATGCAATGGTGTCCTTCCCAAAATGTCACAAAGATTGACATGTGCATCATGTTTAATGAGTTCCATCAAAATGTCTGATGGGAATGGCTGTCTCTCATTGGACTCTAGAAAGCTGAACATGAAAATACAGTGGAGGGGTGAGCGCCCCAGGGAATCCTGAATGTTCGGATCTGCTCCAGCGCTGAGCAGTTTTGGCACAGAACAGAGGTTCCATTTATCTATAGCATAATGTAGTGGTGTGCGCCCATCCTTCGTCTGTACATTGAGGTGTGCACCATACTGTATCAACATACACATAACCTCAGGATCTGCATAAGCTGCAGCCATGTGCAGAGCATGCATATCTACCTGACAATTGACATTTGCTCCCCGACTCAGTAAAAGTTCCACTGCATTTGCAGCAGATGCAGCTGAGGCTATGCTCAGTGGGGTGTCTCCAAGTGCTGTCCCTGCATCAATACATGCCCCTGCATCCAGAAGAAGTGATAATATCTCTGAATGGTTGAGTTCAGCTGCATGATGCAGTGGTGTCCAGTCATCACACACAGTAAAATCTGAAGAATCAATACTTGCACTTTGCCCTGCAAATCTACAGCGGTTTAGAAAGCTGTAACTGAGATCGACTTCCCCATCCTGTGAACGCAAAGTCTTCTGTGGTAGGTCATTTTGAAACCTGCTAGTAAGCTTAATGGAGCTACATTTTGGAGATGCTCCGTGTTCCAACAAGAACTTCACCATATCAGTCTCCTGCTCTTCAGCAGCAATATATAGTGGTGACACTCCTGCTGTGGTACAAATATTCACATCTGCACCCTCTGTAAGCAGGAGATCTGCAATAGTGATGTAGCCCCCAGCAGCAGCACAATGGAGGGCTGTGATGCCAGTGTCTGATCCATGTTCATCTGCTACTGTGTGGTTGATATTTATGTCCAGGTGCAACAAATTCTCCACTACTGCAAAATTTCCAAGTAAGGAAGCCAGACAGAGTGCTGGAAATCCAAGGCCACAATCTGTAGTATAACAAGGGTATTGTATAATGTGGTCAGTGACTCCTTCTGGAATCTCTGATAATCCAGTCAGTATGGCCTTCCGTAGAGCTATAACAGGGAATGGAACACCAAGTATGTTCATGGCATGCTCCAGAAGTTCTGCATCTGTGAAAAGAAACAGATAAAACAAATGCATTAGGAAGAGAGGGATCTGTGAATCTGTCTGTCTAAAAGTTACATGCATAGCAAACTGCAAAAGGCAGTTTATCTTGCTAACACATACTTTTGCTTCATCTACTCATAAGCAATGAGCCTTTCAGTGGTTAGCTGTCTCTCCTTATTATTCCTTTCTGCATAGTTTCTCCTTCTTTCAAATTTTCTGTAGTCATTTTTGTAAACATTGCCGATTTACAAGCATACACACACACACACACACACACACACACACACACACACACACACACACACACACACACACACACACTCACAATTACATACAATTTATTCTATGTGATTCTCTACAAACCTTTCAAAACAACTGGACAAAAATAGAAAGTAAGCCTGCTTGTTTCCCTTCCATAGCCAGCCTCTTGGCTCTGGGTATCCTTAGGCAGTATAGAAACTGCCTTATGCTTATAAATATTAACTAATACTCAACACAAATAATTCCATTTGTGATGTGCTCATATTTATTTAATATGGATGCTTTCCTCTCATCAAAAAACATACGTGAGTAGCATACACCTCCACCACAATCAAATCATTAATTACACTGAAGTGTCTTATGCTGAAGCTGTAAAAAATCTTTATCAAAGCCTCCTGGAATTACAACCACTGAACTAACAACGTCTTATTGATAGGTGACTCTACAGTTAGGTACACATATTTTCCACTCAAAAAGATGGACAAAGACAGGGTAATGGTGAGATGTCTTTCAGGTGTCAGCATCTCTGACACTGCCAAGGCTGTAAAGATACTTTCAACTGACAAATAAATATGACTATGACACTGGGGTGGTCCATATCGGAAAGAATGACTTAAGGTGCAAAAATCTGAGGGCATGCAGAAAAATATGTTGGATCTTTCCATGTATGTGAAAAATACAAGCAAGACATTTGTCCTAAGTGGAATCCTCCCTTCTCCAAGAATGGTGCCTAGGTATGAAAAAATGATCTTCCTCAACAACTGATTAATTAATTGGTGTGATTTCTGGGAGATCCGGTTATGTGTCAGCATGGAATGAGATGCGTCACAAAGGATGACCTTCACCTATCATTGCAAGGCTCATGCATACTAAGGCCTTTGCTGACACTATAGTGCCTTTTTAGGCGGAGGCCAGCTAATGGACATACCAATATAACACACATGTCAAACTTGAAACCGAATCTCATTAAATTGTCTCTTAATGGCAGAAATCTCAAGAAAAAATTGGTCAATTTTGAGATTATTCTGCATTTGGAATGCATCCATCTTTGTGTAATTACTGAGACTTGGTTTAAATGTAAAGACAGCACTCCTCTTGTACCTGGGTTTTGAGCCTGCTATGCCTTCAGAACTGATGGCATGTCCAAGGACCATATCATGTCCAAGCACACTGACAAACCTACAGACAGAACTTGTAGAACTCCAGATCACCTTATTCAAAACTAAGTATCAACTTCCAGCCTGTTACAGGGGACTTTCCATGTCACTTGATCATTTAAGATTCCAAATGTACTTGAACTCCATATTAACAAGAATCTTAATTTACTGGGTGATTCTAACTATCCTTCAATAAACTAGAGCACCTATATCTCCAATGCAGATTATGCCCAGCAGTTCTTAATAAACAGAAACTCCTTGCAACAGGTAGTTAAACTCACTAGAAGAAATAATGTTTTTGATCTGATGCTTATAAATGCAGCCACACCATGCAGTATTAACCCTGGTATCTCTTTCACCTGTTAAGTTGGACCATAAACTTGTGATATTCACCTCTGAAATCCCTAAAGCCCTTGTAGCAGATATCTCTGAATTCAAGGACTTTGAGCATACCTGCCTTTTCCAATTCTATAAGGTTTCAAAATTCATTAATGCTATCATCAGCCCTAAAAGGAGTTATATGCCCACTTAGAGAGTTGCATAAAGTTGACAGTCATCACCAGAGCAAGAAGGAATGGGAAATTCAAAAACAAACCACACTGGTGGTAACATAAACTTTACAGAAAAAAAAATCCTTAAATTATACCACAGATCCAAAACACTTAATATCAAGGCTAGTATCAAAAATAGTACTAAGAAGTTGAAAAATACTGTTAAGTCTACTGAAGCAACACATAAACTTAGGTTAGCATTTGCCATCTGATGCTAAGAACAATTATAAATCCATCTTTAGTTACATTAGAAAACAAAGAAGCAACACCCAACATTGCTTTGAACTACTTCAAAATAGCATCCCCCATTAGGACTCACTAGATATTGCCAATATGCAACAAACAAATTCCGTACTAAACTTTACCTCCAAGACTTCTATTCGAAGCCCACAAATCCCAGAATCCCTTACAACCACTAGTATCACAAAGGAGCATGTACTGAAGGTGCTAAGTCCAAAAACACTTCTTTCTTTTGGTTTAACAATATTCCTAGGTGTTTAGGAAATAATACTAAATGGGCCCTCTCACAGCTACTCTTCAAACTGCTCAACCTAGCTTTGCTGAAGGTTTTGGTTTGAAGTTTGGTGCATTGCAGTGGGGATTCCACTATACAAGGGTGGCATTTCCACTTAGCACAGAAATTACAGCTCCATCTACCTGATAAGATTCGCTTGTAAAGCCATAGGACATATTACCACTAACCTCATAAAATGTGATATCAAAACTCTTATTGGGCTTGACGCTCAGCAGTTTGGTTTTGTCAAGAGAACTTTCCACCTGATTCTCTTGCCATCATCTTAGTTTCACTTTGCCCTGACAGTGAAAGAAAACTCCAGTCAATGGAAATAGTAGTGTTAACTCTGTCAGCTGGTTAGGGTGCAGTATATTTCTCCAGGTAAGGTTTTCAGCATCTTCAGCCATGATATAGAATAGCTCAGTGTGTCAAGAGACAATACATAAGATACTATTTCCATGATTATTGTGGACTTTCCTGCTGTTTCATGTGTTCCCTGTTGAAATGATGTCTCTGCTGGACACATCTCTACCACAGGAGGTTCTATTAAGACCAGCTTTGCATCAAAAATGATAAAACTGGGCTTGTGCTAGGAATAAATAGTAGCCTGATAGCTAACCTTAAGGCTAGGGGCACTTTCTGTTTAACTGAACAGTCTGTAAGAATAATGAACATAAAATTAAAAAATGTAACATTCATAGTAACATCTGCTGTTTTTTTTTTTCTTCAGAAATAGGGAACAACATAATTTTTAGTGTAGTCTTGTAGCATGTGGTTTAGTGGGAGACACGGAAATTAAGTTTGTCATAGAGGGGTTAATGGGTTTGAGATTCATGCTACTTAGTTTGGTAACATTGCTCAGTATCCAGTTTTAAGGTTTCAACAGCCTGTTTGCGTTGTATTCCAAAACTATTCTATTCTCAGCAACTTCTGTAGACTGCCTATACATGTCTTTTCAGAACTCTGTTCCATAACATTTATTCAAGACATTCATTGGGAAACTATTCAGAATTAGGAGCATTTCCATCTGTTAAACTGAAAGCATCCCCATCTCTTTTACCAACTATGACAAATATGACGAGTCCCTACTTGCAGCTTTTAAAGGACAACAACAGGATTCTATTATTAACTGCTCAACTTCTCAGTCCTTTTTCTCCCCATTTACTGTCCCTGCTATGAATAAAAAAAATAGCATTTAAAATATTGTAAATAAAGAAGTTATGTACTCACCATAACGTTCCATCTGAGTAGGTAACTTCATTTGTCAGCAACATGTGGTTATCGGATCCGACCCGGATCCAAGCCGGCAGCTTTCCGAGCTAGAGATCTGAGCTCCTAGCTCCTCCCCCTTACCCATAATACCCAGCTACCTCCTTCCAGTCCTCAGATCGAGATTGCCCAAATATCAGCCAACACTAACACAAACACAAATCTGAACCTCCTAACCTGATATCTGAGAAGAGTGGATGACTTAATCATCTGTGGAATGAACTACAGGTTAGGGGGACAGGGGGGGGGGGTCGGTTGCTGACAAATGAAGTTACCTACTCAGATGGAACGTTATGGTGAGTACATAACTTCTTTATCTGAAGTAGTTAACTTCATTTGATCACCAACCTGTGGGACAGAGTTCCCAGCTACCAAAAACTTGGGAGGTCCTCAAGGAAGAATATTCCGGAGCACTGCAGAGCCAAAGGCTGCCCTACCTCTGGATATCAGATCTAATTTATAATGAGAAATAAAGGTATGAGAGGAAGCCCAAGTAGCGGCCGAACAAATGTCATCCAAGGGTACCCTTGACCAAAAAGCGGCAGAAGTAGCCATAGAATGGGTAGAATGAGCATGAACCCCTATGGGCTCAGGCCGACCAGAAATTTTGTACGGAAGTAAAATGCATTGGGATATCTACCTAGCTAGGGTCACCTTCGTTACAGATTTGCCCAGAGATGGCTTAGCAAAGGAGACAAAGAGCTGCTCCGACGTACGTGAGGCAGCAGTTCTGTGCAAATAAAAACACAATTGTCTATGCACATCTAATGAATGTAGTCTGTACTCTCCTTTGTTTTGGTAGTTAGGAAAGAAAACAGGTAGATTAATGGATTGGTTGATGTTAGCCTCGGAAGCCACTTTGGGTAAAAAGGAGGAATTAGTCTTGAGGGATACTCTGTCCTTATGGAAGATAAGATACGGGGGTTTAGTACAAAGAGCCTGAAGCTCCGACACCCTTCTAGCTGAGGTAATAGCAATCAAGAAGGTAGTTTTCCAAGACAAATACTTTAAGTCAACCGAAGCTGGAGGCTCAAAGGGGGGCCAGTAAGAGCCTGGAGGACTAAGGTTAGATCCCACGGGGGAACCACATTCTTGACTGGAGGTCTTAAAAAGAAGGTTATCCTTCAAGAAGGTCTTACAGATCTTAGAAGGAAGCTAAAGGACCAAGGTTGTCTCCTATGTGAAAGTGGGAGATGGCTGCCATTTGAACCTTCACAGTTGACGAACTGGCCCCCTGATGAAAGATGTGGGTTAAGAACTCAAGTACTGTTGGAATAGGAGCCGTAAAGGGGTCCAGATTCCTTTGCCTGGCCCAGATACAAAAACGTTTCCATTTACTGTTGTAAACTTTCCTGGTAGAAGGTTTATGTGCCACCACCAGGATGGATTTCACTGTGGACGAGACGCCGGGAGTCCTAGCCACTAATGGAACTGGATAAACCAAGCGGAAAGCTTGAGGTCGTCCAGGTTCAGAGTTTTCAATCCCGAAGGATGAGAAGTCAGATCCAGAATGGGATCTAAGATCCAAGGAGGAGCCATGAGGTGAGACTGTACGTATGGGAACCAGGTTTGACGAGGCCAGAATGGGGCTATGAGGATAACTTTGCTCCCCAACCCCTGAGCTTTCTGCAAGAATTTCATCATTAACGGAAGAGGAGGATAAGCATAAAGAAGACAGGATGGCCAAGCATGAACTAGAGCGTCTCTGGGGTCTCCCCCGGAGGGGGGATTAGGCCGAAAAACTCACTGCACTTTGCGTTCTAAGGTGATGCGAACAGATCGCAGCAAGGTTGACCCCATTTGAGGAAGATCTGTTTCACAACTAAGGGGTTCAGAGGCCACTCGTAAAGTGAGAGGATAGTCCATAGACTCAGCTTGTCCGCTAGAATGTTGGACTGACCCGGAATGTGCGTTGCTAGCAGAAAATGGTTGGTGGAAATCGCCCACTCCCAAACTCTCATGGCCTCTCGGCAAAGGGGATAAGACCTGGTTCCCCCCTGTTTGTTGATGTACCAGACGACTGACATGTTGCCCGTCTGAATTGCAATAGTCCCTAGAGGAAGGAGGGCATGGAGAGCTTGCAAAGCTAGAAGCACCACCCTCATCTCCAGAACATTGATATGCAGAACGGTCTCTGTTGGAGTCCACGTGCCTTGGACGATTCTGCCCATGCAATGCCCCCCCACCCTAGGCAAGAAGCATTCATGGTCACAGTGGCTTGGGGTAGAGGCAACAAAAAAGGCCGTCCCTCCCGAAGCTCTCGGGAATGAAGCCACCAAAGTATAGATTCCCTGCAAACCCTGCTGAGGGGAATCGGGGAGTACAATGGATGTCGAAGCATGGACCACTGGGTAAAGTCCATTGAAAAACCCTCATATTCAGGCGGGCTAGGGGCAAAAGGTTGATAGCTGCCATAGACCCTAGAGCCCTCAGGGCTAATTCTGCTGGAGGGGCCGGAGACTGAAGAAGGGCTAAGACATGGAGAGTTAGATTGCGGAGTCTGTCCGATGTCAGGAAGGCCTTGGACTGCAGCTTGTCTATTCTGGCCCCTATGAAGTCTAGGACCTGAGCAGGTTGAAGGGAAGATTTTTTGTAATTTATGGTGATCCCCAACTGATGGGCCAGACGCATGAAATAATCCCTGGCCCAGCATACTAGATGCCTGGTGGGAGCGGCGAGGAGCCAGTCGTCCAGGTAAGGAAATACCTGTATTCCCTGAAGCCTCAGGTGGGCCGCTACAACTGCCATGACCTTGTTGAACACCCTGGGGGCTGTGGTGAGGCCAAAAGGGAGGACCCTGAACTGATAATGACTGGCCCCTAACCGAAAGCGGAGAAACCTCCTGTATCGCCTGTTCATCAGAATGTGACAGTACGCATCCTTGAGGTCTATGGAGCACATCCAGTCGTTCTCCTGTAGGAGAGGGAGAATAGACTGAATGGTGACCATCCGGAATTTTTCATTGGCAATGGATAGGTTCAATGCAGACAGGTCGAGAATTGGCCTCAAGTCCCCCATCTTTTTTGGCACCAAAAAGAACCTGGAGTAAATGCTTAATCTGGACTGGTCTGGGGGGACGTGCTGGATGGCTCTTTTTCTTAGCAGCTCTTTTATCTCTAAAGCTGCAGCCTCCCTCTGATTGGTTGGGACATCGGGGAGGCGTCCCAACTGAGGGGGAGGATTCGCGAAGGGAATAGAATAACATCTGGATATTATTCAGAGCACCCAGCGATCTGTCGTAATGGACTCCCAATGTGCTAGGTGTTCCAAAAAACGCCCCCCGACTGCCTCCAGAGAGGAGCAGTCAGGCAACCCCTCAGGGTTGCTGCGCGGGTCGATTGGAAAAGGATTCCCTCGACCCGAAATTCTTCGGCCCCCCTCTGCCTCTGGGCCGGCGTCCACCTTGTCCTCCCCTGCCTCTGAAGGACAAAGTGTCCGGAGCGAAACGGGATTGTTGAGATTTCTGGAACCACATCTTCTTTTGTCCTCTCTGGTTCCTGGAAAAGGACCTTTGAGGAGATGAGAAGCGGATTCCGACGGCAGACGTCTTCCCGTCTTTTTCGCCCTGGAGTAGCATGTCGCGGATAGTCTTACCAAACAAGGTAGAACTGTCAAAGGGAGCGTTCGCGATGGACACCTTGAAGGGTTCCGCAAAATCGCAAAGACGGAGCCAGGCATGGCGCCGCAAGGCGATGCCTGCTCCGCTGGCTCTATCCGTCCCCTCCGTGGCATGGGAGAGAAGCCGCATAGAAGTGTTGGAAATTGACTTTAGCATGGCCATTCATGTCGAGAAGGTTCTTTTGTCCTTGGCCGACATGGACTCCAGGGGTGACCCAGCATACTCTTTGATTAGGTCCTGCTGAAGTCGAATCACGTATGCCAAGTAGTTCAGCTCCCTTAAGGAGAAGGTGGCTGAAGCGAACATCCGCTTTCCAATGCGGTCTATCGTCCTAGACTCCTTGTCAGGAAGATGCACTGAGGAACTTTCCTGAGCCAGTTCCTTTTTGGTGGCAGCCGCCACCACCATGGTATCTACTGGGGAAACTTTGCTCCACGCCGTCCTGTCTGCCGGGGGACTAAGTATTTTATAAGGTCTTCTGGGGATTGGCTCTACAGTGTCTGGCTCCTTCCACGCCCTGGTAGTTATGAGATCTACCAGGGGGTTGGCCGGAGGGGACACCCAAGAGGTAGATGGGCCTGCGTCAAATGCCACCAGAAGCACAGACTCATCCGAGGAAGGTTTTTGAGCTGACCACCTCCCTCTTCTGCCCAGCATCTCTATGATGTCTCCAAAGGAGACATCTTCGGGGAGTGACCTGGGGGAACCTTCCCCTTCCTCCAAGTCAGTGTCTTCTGTGAGGGACTCGGGGGAGTCCAAGTGCCTCCTTTTACACTTTCGTTTGTGAGGAACCTCCTCGGAGGGACTGTCCGAGGAGGACTCACCAACCAGGTCCTGTTCCTCTAGGGGAACCATCTGGGACGTAGGCGCAGGCTGTCCCTGGGGCCGGATGATGGAAGTCAAGCCTGTCTGCGAGGGAATGGCGGGTGGATCCGTAGCATGAGCCAGGGGCCTCGAATCCCTTGAGAGGACCCTCTCCACAACGTCGAAGACCGAAGGTGAACCGCTCTCCCTAGGATCCGAGAGCAGCCCCCTCGGATCCGACGTGTGGATCGGCACCGGAGCCGAAGCAATCGGACCCGAAAGAGAGGTGTGCTCCGACCGCGTCGGAGCCGAAGACACACTCACCCCTCCGGATCTGAGGCTCGGCTCACGGCCCTAAGAGCTCGGATCTGAAAAAGGACCCAACAAACTCGAGGGTACAGCCGGCATCGAAGTAGCGATGACTACCTGCACCGACTCCCCTGCTCCAACGCTACCCGGATCCGACGGCTCCGAAACCCGATAATAGATTGGAGAAGGAGCAATGGGGGCAAAGAAAGGGGCCGAGCTTCCCCCCGGAAGGGGGGGAGGGAAGAGCACTCCCATCTGCATCTGGGCCTGGAGGAAGTGACATATCTTCCGGTCCATGTCCGCATCCGAAAGGCTCCTTGTTGACCTAGAAGAGGCTGCCAAGGCTGGCCAGGAAGGCCGTCTTGATGACCTAGAAGGTGACCGGGTCTCCTCCTCCGGCTCCGGAGAGAAACGAGGAGAACGGAGCCAAGAGGGGGAAGATCTGGAGACCTTTGAAGGAGAAAGGAGCAGCTTAGCTGGTGGGGCCGAGGGATCAGAAACGGCCCGCCGCTTATGGCTCCTATGCCTCTCCCTGTCTCTTTCTTTTTCTCTGCGTTTATCTTTTTTCCTGACGTCCTTCTCTCCCTGGGACACTGAGGGAGGTTGAGTCCCGGCCAGGGGAGCAGGAACGGAAGAGTGAACAGCCGCAGCCGTGGCTGGTGCCACTGAGGGAGAGGAGGAAGAAGCAGGATCCGAGGGCAAAAGGCCTGCAAGGATTAACTTAGTCCTCCTGTCCCTCAAAGCCCGGGGGTTGAAGGCGGCACAAATCAGGCAGTCTGAAGATAAATGAGCAACCCCCAGGCAAATACACTGAGTGTGGCCATCGGCTGGGGACAAGCTTGTGACCACACTCAGAGCATTTAGAAAATACGGCCTTAGGGCCTTCGGCCATGATAATACCCACACACACGCCCTCACACACAGATAAGGGGAAGGGAAAAGTTAAGATTAACCGACTACGAAGAAAACTATTTTAAACTAATAGACTAGGGGTAGACTAATACACACACAGAATTTGAGAGAAAAGGGAGAAAAACCCTATGAAAACACTCACAATTATCACCAGGAGCTCGTCACTCATGCTTCAATAAGCTGCGGCAAACGAGATCTGAGGACTGGAAGGAGGTAGCAGGGCATTATGGGTAAGGGGGAGGAGCTAGGAGCTCGGATCTCTAGCTTGGAAAGCTGCTGGCTCAGATCCGGGTCGGATCTGATACCTACAGGTTGCTGATCAAATGAAGTTAACTACTTCAGATTGAATGTTTCTCTCCACTAGAACAGTATCTTACTGTACTGCAGTGGTTTCACTTTCAAAAAACTTTTATCCCGCCCTGGAAAAATTCGCTGCAGTCTTCAATTCACTGATGTCATCAAGGCCACTGAATGCAGGTAATTTCTGGACAATTCCCTCCCCAAACTGACATCACCATGGCTGTCTTAAAAACCCATCAATGCTGTGATGTCACAGCTCCCTGGTCCTTCCACTACTCATACAGAAAGTAAAGGCTAGAACATGGAAACAGTATGAGTTACATCTCCTTATGTGGGCTGTCAATCACAGCAGGTAACAGCTCAAATTGCCCTTAGCTCTTTGACAGCTAGGAAAGTTAGGTGTGAAGGGAGATGGGAGATGAGTCAAAGCAGTACAATTCAGGCTTCATAAAAGACTGCAGTTTAGCTATTCTAAAAAGAAGCAGCAGTAAAAAGCACTTTGAAAGACTGCTCTGTGGCATTTGCACTGTTTGCATTTTAAGTAGTCATTGAACAGCATGAAATGTTACTTAAAATTAATTGACTGAAAGACAGCACTGTATGCATGTAAAATCAGTGTAGTGACAGGAGCTTTAGGAGGAAACAGGCCTGTGTGGTGTAATGTTTTATAGATAAGCACTGCATTTTGGGATACCTAGAGGCAGACTAAACAAAAATAATTACTTCAAGATGTCAGACCCCATGTGGTCAGACTCAGAAATAAAAATATTTAAAAAACTGTAAATAGTCCCAGAGTAGTGTTGAAATGTAGGAAACACCAAACCATGATGAAATAAATGTTTTTTGAGTCTGTGGGTGAGTTTCTCCCTTTTTTTTTAATTTCTCTAAATGTTTTGGGTTTCTAATACCATGATGGGAATGGACCCCATTTCTAAGTCAAAGTACGATTAAAGTTCATGAAATTAGTATTGTTTCACTCTTTGATGTCAGCCAGAAGTGCTCTTCGCAGCACTCACAATGTACTCAGTAATGACTCCTTCTGCGATTCGTACGGAGTTACATGTACTGGTAGCATATCTAAATATGACTGTAGACTTTTTTTATAAGACCCGTTGCTCCTACTACTATTGGAACTATCTGGGTAGCTTTCTTTCACATTGGTCTAGTTTCTGCTTGCAAATCCTGACATTTTATGACTTTGTGTCTTTCTGTACGCAGGACACTGTAGTCATTGGGTGTGGCAATTTCAATGATCAATGCTACTTTTGTCTTCTTTTCTTGGACCACTATATCTGTTTTTCTAGCATCTTCCTTTTGAACTGTTGGCAATGGATGATCCCATGTGATGTATACTTCATCATTTTCTATAATGCTTTGTGGTTCATGTTTCCAGTGCTTTTCAGCCACTTGAATGCCATAATCCCCAATGTAGCAGTCTTGCCACATTATTATGCCTTTCAGTACACAGTCCTTCTGCCATTAGTAGGTTGCAACCAGCAGCGAGATGTGCAACTGTTTCCAGTTCTGTTTTACAAAACCTACATTTGTCAGTTTCTCCCACATGTTCAACGGACTTTGTAAATCAATGTGTACGTAGCCCACTATCTTTTGCCGCCAATATTAACCTTTCATCTCTTGGTTTGAATTTGCCTCTCCTTAACCATTTCCTGTCTGTGTTCATTCCTGATCAACATGAGGTTTTTTCCAAAGGTTTTCTACACTTGCAACTATATTTATGCATTTTCCACATTTCTTGCCTTCTCATCTGGTCCTTCACTTTATATTCTTTGTTTTGTTTTTTTTTTGGCACATTCAGTTGCTGCCTGGATTTATCTACTTGTGGTTTGATTTCTATTCCTGCTCGACACTAATATGATTTAGCTAGCCTAAGAAGGGAAGTTATCTTACATTTACTCTCCTCATGTTTCAAAACTTTCATAATGTTTGGGTCCTGTGAGGTCAGCATATATGTGCACACACTCACACCTAGGGCTAATTTAGACTATCCAATCCACCTACTGCATGTCTTTGGGATGTGGGAGGAAAACAGAGCACCCGGAGGAAACCCACGCGACCACAGGGAGGACATGCAGACTCCACACAGAAGGCAACCCAGCCGAGAACCGGAGAACCTCTTGCTGTGAGGCAGCAACGCTAACCACTGCACCACCATGGACGCCCATAATGGTAGGAGCTCTCTAATTAAACTAAACAGGCAACTAAAAGGACTAATTAAGTCCAACAAAGACAATTATGAGGTCAAAATAGTCTCACAGGCTAAAGACAACCACGTGGCCTTCAACAGCTATGTCTAAAACCTCAAAGGCAGCACATATCAGTGTGCTGAACTAGTGGTGAATGGTGCCACATTCGATGAGGAGAACATAGTGAATTGTTGGATGACAAATTCAACTCTGCTCAAACTTCTCCCCTCACTTTCCCTGCCTCTCCATGAAATACCTACCTACTAGCATAACCCTCCATCTGTTAACAGAGTGCAGGTCTTGGCTGCACACATTAAGGCCAAAACACATTTTAAGTGGACCTCAACAATATCCAATGATGCCTTCTGAATAGTTTGAAACAGCCTATCAGGACCATTTGAGTCATTTTTCTACTATAGTCTCAAAACAAGCTTTGTGCCATGAAAACTTAGGATTGCAATACTTATTCCACTTCATAAGAGTGCACTATCAATCAACCCTAGAAACTACAGACCTACTATTCTGACTTGTCTGATATGCTAAGCCACGGGATGAATTAATATGGAAATGATCAACAAAGATATTGGCAAACTTCAGACACTGGAGCCAACCCAGTTCAGCTTTCTCAGGGGAAAGTCATGCTTGCAAACCTGGTACACCACTTTGAGAAGGTCAACAAGGCAATGGATGAGCAGGAAAATGGTGCATACTGCCTACTTGGACCTGGCTAAGGTGTTTGATACAGGACTCCCTCGGGTACAGTTGATAAACTCAACTAACTGGCCATAAACCCCTAAACAGCTTTGCCAGCAGGCTCACAGACAAGATTCAGGAAGTCAGGAGTTTTGTACCACCTCCACTAATAGACCAGTCACTAGCAGTGTACCTCTGGGCTCTGTACTGGGACTGCTTCTATTTGGCATCTACTTCTGAGAGGTAAAGGCTAATATCGAGGGCCTTTGGATGACCAAGGTGGCAGATGACTGCAAATTGGGAGCTATAATAGATTCCTCCAAGACACAAATATCTTAAAAGAAGGTTTAACATGAATGACTGGTGCCAAAGTCACAGACTAAAATTCAATGCCAAGAACTGCATTATATTGTCTTTTGGGAAAACTGCCACCAAAGCCAATTACCCCCATCGATAACACACTCTTAGGAGATGACCTTGTAGTCAGGGATCAGAAAACCTATGTAGAAGTAATCTGGTCTTTGGCCAACATATGGCCAAGGTAGAAAGAAAATCATAAAAAAAACAAGGGGTGTACCTGTGGAACCTCGACCTAGAACCATCAAAAAGGACCAAGTAGTCCAGAGCTCCTAACTAGTAATTTTAATAAACACTGAGACATTAAAAAAATGTATTACTGCTTAAAAGAACATTAAGTGCTTTCGTCCATTCACTTGGACTTCATCAGAACATTTAAAACAATCACACTCCATTCATTTTGTAGTCTACTAATTATGTAGTAATTAACTTCAGTAAATCAAGTTCATTAAGATGTAACAAAATTTAAAGAAATAAACTCAGTACATCAAGTGGCAGGAATAAGTACATAAAATAAGTGAGCAAGGAAACATTTAAATTCCTCATAAAAATCCCTTTCCTATTCAAATATAGTAGTTAGAGCAAATTAAAAAGTGAAAAATAAACAGTGCTTATATCCGTTTTGTAAAAGGCTTATAATTTTACTGCTCTCTTAATACTGGATGCAGTGAGAAATGGTGATTAAGACCTGGTTTAAGTGTGGCATCCAAAGTAAGTTAAGAAGAAAAACTCTGCACTTGGAAAGCCAAATAACTTCAACTTGACTTTTATTAAAACAATAAAATGCAGAGCTTTTGAGTAAAAGGAAAATTCCTTATTTCAAGAAGTTAATTTATATACATTCAACTAAGAGAAACACATGACACAGTCAACCAACCAAAATTAAAATCAAATAAAGTCAATTAAGTCTCAAAAAATCAATTATAAGGAAAGCGAGTATAGGGAAAGTCAGTGGAGCTGCATTTGTTTCTTACTGTTTGAAACAGTACTATTTATACCGGGTTTGCAATCAGCCAGTAGCCTTAAAATCCATCTATACTCTCTTTTCCAATACATTGTTAGTGTGTGTTGAATAGTGAATAAAAGGTCAAAATCAATTCTGAAAGATAAAGCACAGAATAAAACGTTTGCTTAAATGTAGAAATACAGTTTAGCAATGTAAAACTGGCATCCATACTATATGATGTAGCTCTGGCTAAAGTAAGTGAAAAAAAAAAAAACTTCTGTTAATGGATCAGCAAGGAAGTCTGACAGATGAATGGACATGCTTTTTATAAAATTAGCAGTACATGCTCTCTTACAAGCTGTTTCCTCAAAAACAAAAGCAAAGACGTTGACAGATGAATGGAAATGGCTTTTTATAGCATCAGCAGAAAAACAATTCTGAAAGGCAAATATTGAGTGCATTCTCACATCAGCAGAATTACTTAGAAGTAGATATTAAATGATTTCACAGAAGGATAACAGGAAAGTCTAAAAACAGACATTACGTGCTTTCCCACAGAAGTTCCTTACAAAAGAAGAAAAACAGGATCTAAAGCGCCTGACTAAAAGAGTACAAAAAAACTGTAAACTAAACTGTGTTAGAGGTATTTGTAGGAATTTAGGTTCCGAGATAAATGGAGAATGGAAAGTTATAATCTATACTGGTCGTGAAGAAAACTTTGCACATTAAAACTGTAAACTATAGTAGTACATGTCATTTGTTATAAGAATAAGTTATTTATTAGTAACTGTGCTTACAGTAAAATAGTATTGGGCTACAAAGTATATTTTCTCATCAGAGTGCAGCCTGCAAGACTCTGTGTTATAACCAGACTTTGATTTCAACAGTAAACATCCAACAAGACTTTGTGTCTTAAGAAGACTTTGGTTCCAATGCAGTACAGCAAGCACAGCATGTAGCACCTTCGTAAATTAATTTTTCAACATTATTAATCCCCCCAAAAGATTTATATTTAACATCAACTACTCTTTCATGACCAGCTTCTGTACTGTGTCTAGCTAAGGTATTTGTTTGGATATTTCTTTGCATATCAGACTTATGCTCAATAACTCTATCCTTCAGTCTATGACTATTTTCCTACATAAAAAGAAGGACATTTCGTACAAGTACTCAAGTAAACCACATTCACAGTGTTACATGTTGTATAACATTTGAATTTATAGCTCTTACCTGTTATCGGATGTAGAAAACAGTTGTCAGTTATGATATTCTTACAGCAGCTGAAATTATAGCAGGGAAATGTTCCAATTTTATTGGAAATTCATTCTTCAACATCTATTCTAAAATCTTTATAGCACAACCTCCTTTTTAAATTCCTGTAGTTCCTATATGAGAATCTAGGTCTACTATCTAATAGTGCTTTTAATTCCGGTATGGCTCTTAAAATATTCCATTTTTTTTTGTATTTGCTTCACACCTTCAGTTCTTGTATTAGATGTAGTTACATTATTTCCATCCCTAGTTACACTTTGTTCTTTATTCACACTGTTTAAAAATGGTCTAGTTTTATTTTCTCTGCTATTAATAACTTCATTTTAGCTGCTTCTACCATTGCATTACCATATCCCCTCTCGTGGAATTCCAGTGCTAGTTCTTTTAGTTTTACTCTACATTTTTTCTCATCACTATTAAGTCTACTAACTCTTGTTAACTGTGCTTTAACAATTCCATAAAATACATGAGGTACATGAATACTCTTATGTTTATATTTATTCAAATGCACTTCTTTTCTTTCACTCTGGTTGGTTGACTGTGTTGTGTTTCTCTTAGTTGAATGTATATAAATTAACTTGTTGAAATGTTTTTTATAAGCACTGAGGAAGGGTTCTTTTACCTAAAAGCTCTGCATTTTATTGTGCATTTTATTGTTTTAATAAAAGTCAAGAGTTATTTGGTGCTCCGAGTGCAGAGTTTTTCTTCTTGTATTGTTTCTGTTTTCTCTGACTTGGTTTATCATTTGATTATCCCTTTTGGATTGTACATTGTTTTGTTACTTTGGGATAATATGTGGACACTGTGTATCATACTCTTTTAAACATGACACAGTCTACAAATGAACTGAGGGAAAGAGCAATTGTCCCACTGGTAAGCCGTCTTTTCATGAACTTTTGACTAAGCCGGATAACCCATTATTAAAGCATTTACTGCCTCATGATACTGAAGACAAGGGAGCCATTGCCCAACGGACTGATAATTCTGAAAAGTGCATTAACCATCTTGAAAAGAAGGCACAAACCTATAAAAATCTCCAAAAGCAAAGGGTAAGCTTTATAGCTTATTTGGAGCTTGGGGTTGTACTTTGCAAATTAATCAGAGACATTAATGATTTTAAATCTGGAAATATTTTCTCTTGGCCGAGAGACATAAAAATAAAATCAAATAAAACTCAAAATACATCTAAAGGAGCTATGTACGAATTTGATACGTTTACTGCTGATTACAGCAACAAATGCTTGTGTAACCAATCAACAAATTTGTCCTATGATCTCAACCAATCAACAGAAATATAGTGCTAATACACTGTAGTCCTTGCTGAATTTTCCTCCTCCAATGACGAGTACGCTACGGAAATATGACCAATAGACAGTACATCCAATCAAAATTCTACCAGCCTACATCAGACCAATGGAAGAGAGAAAATATCCACACAGTCATTGGTTGACCATGTAGTAGAAAGACCAATTAGAATGGATGAGAATGCTCATAGAATGGAGCCTTTTTTACAGGTTACGAACTCTATCTGTCCAAACCTACTGGAAAAGGTACACCTGTGAGCAAGTACTCTAATCAAGAGGCCATTCACTCTAAAGAGGGGTGGAAAGAGGAGCAAAAAGAAAATACAGTGATTCTCAGGTAAACAGCAAGTCTACCTGCTACAAACAGCTACAAATAACAGAACAGTCTCTAGGAGGTATAGTAAATCTTTCCACATATACTTTAACTATAGCAGACATAAAGCTCTGAAATAAAGGGCTTCAATTTATTCGGAGTGGCACTGATATTTTAAATGAAGCTCTTACAGACCTTAAGCTTTTTACTAGAAGACTGAACCTTAAGTAATTTTTTAAAGATGCAATGGTAATGTAATGGATAAGAACCTCTGTAAGAGATCAAGTACCTTTATACCTAGTAGTTGTCCTGTAATTTCAGCGTTTCATAATGGTTGTGAGCAAGAGCTAAGGGCATTGTATGATCAAAAGAATAAAAATAAAATGCGTAATTTGATCTTTGAAGAATATCAGGCACTGCAAGCAATGGAACATAATAATGAAATCCTTACTAAGGAGGCAGATAAAGATGGTGGAATTGTACTTATAAACACACTATGAATAAAAAACAAAGTGTAACTAGGGATGAAAATACTGTTATTAGATATGTAACTACATTTATTTCAAGAACTGAAGGTGTGAAGCAAATATAAAAAATGGAAGTTTTTTTCACAGCCATGCTGGAATTATAAGTACTGTTAGACAGCAGACCTAGATTCCCATATAGGAACTCCAAGCATTTAAAAAGGAGGTTATGCTACAAATATTTTAGAACAGATGATGCTATAAACATTTTAGAACAGATGTTGGGAACCAATTTCCAACAAAATTGGAACATTTCCCTGCTATAATTGTCGCTACTGTATGGATAGCTTAACTGACAACTGTTTTATACATCTGATAACTGGTAAAAGCTATAAATTCAAATGCTATGCAACATGTAACACTATGAATGGGGTTTACTTGAGTACATGTAAGAAATGTCCTTCTTTTTATGTAGGAAAATGTAGTCGTAGACTAAAGGATAGAATTACTAAGCATAAGTCTGACGTGAAGAAATAAACAAACAAATGCTTTGGCTAGACACACTACAGAAGCTGGACATGAACATCAATTTAAGTTTAGAGTAGTTGATGTTAAATATAAATCTACTGGGGGAGATATTAATAATGCATTGGAAAATAGTGGGTATAGCTGGATTTTAAGGCTACAGGCTGATTGCAAACCTGGTATAAATAGTACTGTTTCAATATAACTTATTTTAGTTAAAAACAAATGCAACTCCTCTGACTTTTCATATCCCCGTTTTCCTTATAGTGAGGCTTAATTGACTTTATTTGATTTTCATTCTGGTTGGTTGACAGTGTCATGTGTTTCTCTTAGTTGAATGTATATAACTTAACTTGCTGAAATGTTTTTCTAAGCACTGAGGAAGGGTTCTTTTACCTGAAAGTGCTGCGTTTTACTGTGCATTTTACTGTTTTAATAAAATTCAAGATGAACTTATTTGACGTTCAAAGTGAGGAGGTTTTCTTCTTGCATTGTTTCTGTTTTCTCAGACTTGGTTTGCCATTTGATTATCCCTTTTGGATTATCCAGTCTAAGTTGCCAGAGGAGTTCCCTGTATTCCAATCTATTTTCCCAGGCTCCTCCTATGGTATTCAATGGAACAATTTCTAAAATGCCAAAAACAACCCCAAATGTTTGTACAGTTCCTCCTCAGTTTACAAAATTGCCAATTATGGGCAATTATGTTTTTAACCGTGGTACTTATTCCCGTCACTGGATGTACTGAGTTTATTTATTTTTTAATTTTGTTACATCTTAATGAACTTGATTTACGGAGGTTAATTATTATGTAAGTGAATGGATAAAGCACATAATGTTCTTTTAAGCAATAATGTTTTTTTTTTTTTAACTTTTCATGTTTACTGGAATTACTAGTTGGGAGCTCTGGACTATGTGGGCCTTTCTTGCTGGTTCTAGTAAGAATATCATCCTATATTGCCCAACTTATAAGTAAGAGCATGGCATCCAGGTCCAAGGAACTCATAGTGCCACTTTATTCAGTCTTCATTTAACTGACCAGACATATGCAACAGTTGGAATGCCCACATAGGTACTTTACCAGAAGCATCCAGGGTATATATAAATTGCCTTAAAGCCTTGTCTCTATCTTCTACAGGTTACTGAGAGGCTGTCAATGCTTGACATACAAGACATCCTTGGATCCAGCTCTGATGGACCTTTTGCACATATGCAAAATGAACAGCATCAGAACCACAAGATCCAAAGATCTAAAGATTTAAATTTTGGTTGAGATATAAATATGACATGCTGGTGAGAAAGAAATGTGTCTTGGAGGATCCCCATGCTCTGGAAAAAGACTCCCCATTCATGTGAAGCAGAGTCCATCCCTTACCATATTTAAGCCTAACCTTGAACAATGGATGGGAAATCAGAAATTCTGCCATGTTAATCAGAAAAGTGAAGGTGAACATTGAGAGTCTGGTTTCTGTCATCTTGTTCTTTTAAAACATGGATATTAAGTCTGTAGCTTAAATTAGGAGATACTAATGGATGATCAGATTGGGTCTGGTCCCCATGTCTCTGACTGAAAGAGCAGACAGTAATGCCCAAACTAACATAATCCCAAATAACATCTAGAAACTTCCTAATATACTCCCCTCCTAATAAACACCCATGATACGCAGGGACACAATTGGGTCGGATTAGACAGCTAGACTTCTAAAGGCTCTGGTGGTCGTTAGTCTAGTATATACCTATGAAACTATGAATAAAAGCTATGCATGAATGTGATGTGCAATGCATTTAAACAATGTTCTCAACTGTTGTAAGACATTATCAATGCATGTGATGCTTACTGGGCACTTTTTTCCTAAGTGGCACAAGTTCACATTTTGTCAGCATCACACAGATTTTTGTTGAGAATTAACTTCTTCTTAATATCAAATTCTGTTTCTTTTCATAACTTTAACCCTGAATACAACTAACAACCTGCAGCTTTCACTGATCATCCATTAGTATACCACATTTCAAAGTCTGGTCCTAATTTATGCTACATACTCAATATACAGCTTTTAAAAGAACAAGATGACAGAAACCAAAATCCCTCTGTTCAATTTCACTTTTCAGATCAACATGGCAATATTATACCATTGGATGTTAGATGGGCTGTATTTAATTCTCTGGTGACAGGCATCTCATTAGGAAAGCTTCATACCTGAAGAAACAATCCAGGAAAATTTTTATATCTGGAAAAGCAAATCTCTTCATGAGACAAAAGATATTAGGAAATGTTTTGAACAAAAAAAAAAAAATTGCACTGCTATATCAGTCAAGCAGAATAAAAGCACTCTCATCAAACTAAACAAAAACTGAGAGAATAAAAAAGACTAAAAAATCCAAATTTGAGGTAAACTTGGCCTCCCAGGTCAAGGACAACCAAAAGGCAATCTTTAACTATTTCCGCAACCTCAAAGGCAATACACAGTTGTGTGCAGAGCTCATTGTTAATGGAGCCACCTATACCGAACCAAAAGATATAGCAAACCTACTAGCTGACAAATTCAGCTCTAAATTTACCCATCTCCCCCCTCAACCTTTCCTCAGGAAATACCATCAAATGCAACTCCCCCTACTATAACTAGGAATGCTCTCTCTAAGGATAAGAACACTGCATTGATGGACCCAGACAACATCCCAGGATGCCTTCTAAATAGCATGAAACATGACCTATCAGGCCCTCAGAATTGCTATTTAACCATAGCCTCCAAACATGCTCCATGCCTCTAAATGAAGAACAGCAGCAGTCATCCCTCTGCACAAAGGATGGCTCTCTACAGAATTTGGAAACTACAAACCCATAAGTCTCACTAGACTCTTATGCAAAGGACTGGAATGAATTATCATAGAAATGATTAGCAACAACATAGGACCCCTCCACAGCCTGGACCCAACCCAGTTTGGTTTGGGTAGGTCATAACTACTCAACCTAATGGATTTCTTTCAGAAGGTCACCAAAGCAATGGATGAGGACAGAGCTGTTCACACTTCCAACTTTGACCTGGCCAAGGCATTTGACATAATACCTCACTCAGGCATTGTTGACAAGCTCAACAGGTTAGGAATAAACCCCTATGTTACACAGTGGATAGCCAGCTGGCTCACAGGCATAACCCAGAAAGTTAACCACTACAAAGAGGACAGTCATAAGTGGAGTTCCTCAGGGATTGGTCATGGGACTGCTCCTTTTTGTCATTTACTTCTCTGAAGTCAAGGCCAATGCCAATGGCCTCTGACTGATTAAATCTCCAGATGACTGCAAATTAGCAGTTGTAATTGAATCACAAATATTTTCCAGGAAGGGCTGACACAGACAAATAACTTGTGTCAGAGCCATGGACTGACAACTAAATGCCAAGAAATGCATAGAAGTATCCTTTGGGAAGTCATCCACCCCTGGTAACTATCATATTGGCAACATACCCCTAGGAGATGACCCAGTAGTCAGGAACTTGGGGACACACACAGACAGTAATCTAGCCTTTGATCATCATGTGTCTATAGTACTCAGGAAAGCATTCTATGCTGTGCAACTTATAAACAAAAGTATGGCATTTAGATCCAAGGAGATCATTGTTCCACTGTATTCAGCATTCATCAGTCCTATTGCTAAGTACAATGCCCCATTTGTTATGTAACTAACCAGGCACATCCAAGAGTTGGAACCTCCACAGAGGTTCCTCACTAAAAGAACACAATGCATAAGCATCATGTCCTATGGAGAACCTCCTTAAAGCTTTATCTCTGTATTCTGTCTCCTACAAGCTGTTGAGGGGAGAACTAAACAAGGCATTGTTGAACCCCACCCTGATGGTCCTTCAGCATATCCTGAAAACAAAGAGCACCAGACTACCTGTTATAAAGACTAAAACCTTGCCTGTGATATAAAAAGGACCTGATTGACAGATAGGTATATACTCTTAGAGACTTCCCATTCTCTAGAACAGGCTCCCCATGCATGTGAAGCAGGGTTCCTTCCTAACCCAATTCAAGTGTAACTTGGACAACTGGATGGGGAACAGGAAATTCTTCCCTGGTTTAGCACCTATGTCTCTAATGGACACTGGCAGCCTGTAAATGGATCTTCTCTCATGCCCCTGCTTGTAAATGTTTCATCTCTCAAGCCCCTACTTACACTTATCAAGGGTATCAGAGCTTGTCAGAAGTTTGGGATGCATGGCTAGGCTAAAAAGCCCCCTAGTGGTCATTAGCCTAGTACACCTACGATCCTGTGAACTGCTGTTGCTGCATGCATTGCAGCAGTTATCACTGTAAGCCAAAATTCAGGATACATTTGCAGGATGGGTAACCATTCCATAAAAGATGTCTGGTTTGTTGAATTTGAGCTATGACTCTGATGCATTTCATCTGTAAAGAAAAAAGTACATTATTAAGCAATAACAAGATATATTATCAGTGTTTTATAATACAAATGCTGATATTTATACTTCTCATAATCCACACATAGGTCCAAATGCCATGATAATAATAGCTATCCATTCAGTTCACGCCATAAATACTCTTAAAAACTGAAAACAGATTACTTTGGTGTATACATCTACCTCCATATTAGGAATAGCATATCTGTACAGTTCAGAAAATAAATCAGTTACCAAGCATCCAAAAATCAACTTCCCTACTCTTTTCCCTCACATGTACAATCCTCCATGAATCATACTGCTCTCCTCTCAGATCCATTTTATCAATTCATTTCACAAACTTCTCAGAAGGTAGGACTCATTACAACAAGTTAGACCCAATTATCAATTTCTAATAGGGATAAAGCCTATTCCAAAACGCAGCTGCAACCCGGAAATGATTTAATACCTGCAATATGAAAACTTGATAATTTCCCATTTCACAAACTCAGTGAATACCCTAAAAGACAGTCTTAAGTGCAATACTTCATTAACACTGGGTAACCATCTACAGATCTAAGTCTGCACTGTTAAACTTTACCTCCCTACCACTCAAGAACATAAATCTTATTTACCAATGGCCACTATGATACCTCCTTAACTATATGTGGATGTAACATATGTTTTCTTGGTAGATTAAAATTAAGGTTTATATTGCTTTTTGTATGGTATTCATGTAAGATTAGTTAGTTCATATTTTTTTCTATGTAAACTGTTTATATATACTATATTCATCTCCTTATAGTAATTTCTTAATAATTTAGCTAAGGTCAGGTGTACATTTTATTTACTTGTTTTGCTTTGATGCCTGAGTTGTTACTGAGAAGGGTCATTTAACCAGCTAATTTAACAGGTCAACAAACTGAAGTAAAATAAGTAAAATAAGTAATAGTTACTATCTCAACAAATTTAGCTTGATCCAGATTGAAGAGAAAGAGTCTTACCTACTTAATGAAAATATGACCCATGAAGAAATAATATAAACTATCTCAAATTTAAAACAAGGAAAAGCTCTGTGTTCTCATGGCTTTAATGCTTTTTTCTATAAAGATTTAAATTCCCACTAGGCCTATTCCCCTCAAGTTATATAACTATAAAAAATGCACTGTACTGCAGATAAATATCTCAAGCGATCCAAACCTATTTTCATTCTCAAGCCAAACTCTAATTATTGACTTATTAAAAAATAACTCTATTTGCTTTATTAAATTATGTATAAATGTTGTGCTTCTGTTTAGCCAAAAGTGTTATCTAGTTGCAGATTTGGTTATTGTCCAATTCCAGTATGTTTTTGTGGAAACCACAGAAGTTCAAGGTAATAAATTAAAACTGGAGTTTTCTTTTTCAAAATGACAAATTTGTTGATTACCACATAGTCTTTGATTGTAATGTTAGTAAAGCATTTGATCAAGTTGGTGATCCATTCTTCTTTGCAACACTTGGAAATTTTTCATTTCCTAACAAGTTAAAAGCCATTAAATCTTTATAGAAATTAGCTTAGAAATGCCTAATAGGTGAAATTTGCATTTGTTTCCAATTAAAATGTTAACTGGCATGAAGCAGAAGTTCCCCGTTTCACCATAGGTTTTTATTCTTTCTTTAGATCCATTAATGTTTTAATTACATCACTGCTGTAATAGCTTTTACAATATAGGGGACAAATCCTGCCAAGGATACCATATATAAACCTAGTCTGCAGACTCCATCCTCAAACACTGAAAGTCTGCCTTTAGCACGAGAGTACATATTGATAGAAGACAGACATATGGGTGCACCAAAACTCATGCAGACTCTCAGATTAGCATCTCCTAGTATCAGTGGTTGTCTTCAGCCACACATACATCATGCAGAAAAGTACCCCATGGATGACCCCTTTCTTATTAGAGAGTTTTTAAAAAAAAAAAAGTCTGTTAAAAGGGCAGCTGTTCTTATGAAGACAAGTACCCTTTAAAAACACAAATTCCAGTTGTGTTTTTTTTTGCCTACATGGGGAATATAACATCAGGTCATGTCAGATGTCTGTGTCCTTTACCCATAAAACAGAAGTAGGTTTAACTCCCTCAGAATTTTAGCTGAAAATAAACATCTGAGAGATTTGTTGTCAGTGATCTTGCCTTCTGATTTCCAGCAGAGGACCTTTCCTCTCAACGTGAAAAGAAAAAGAAGTTGACAAGAGGAGTGAGTGATGAAACTTTGATATCCACCTTGCACGGTCTGAAAATGATGTCCCCTCTGAGGCAGTTATGCATTCCCCAGGCCATCAGCTTGCTTCTTCTGGGCTCTCTAGTACATCTCCTTCAGAGGCCACTATGGCCTGGGATCCTTGAATGTTCTTTCAGACTGTTCATCTAGTAGAATAATCCAGGAAGTAAGAACCATGCATTGCCTTGTCTTGTCAGAGGAAAAGGGAGGCACACCCCAAGTACTGGTGAGGGAAGATGTTGGTGGATCACTCATGGAAGTCTGGACTGTGAATTTTTTACCAAAAGCAATACACCTCAAGACTCCAAAGCATCACCCAGAAGAAAAATGATCTGTCTCCTCCTCCATCTTATCATAATGGGTCACTGGAGGATTGTTATAATTTTGCACAGGGCTTCTTTACAAGCATACAGTCTCTTCAACCATCCCTTCTAATCTCTTCTTCCTCCACTCCAGTTAAGAGGAAGAGAGCTCCTTCCTTCGAAGAGGAAATTTATTCTGAATCTGATCTAGAAAGAATGGACTATGACTTACAAACTTCTACTTCACTGCTTGTGAATCAGAATCTGAGGATACTCTCCTCAGATTCCCCAAAATGAGGAAATCTCTGGAGATACTACTTCCAAAGTGAAAGTTTTTTTTTTAAATGGGAAGATAAAGAGATGCTGAACTTGCAAAAAAAAAATACATTATGAGCTCCTCAGCATGGACTCACCTAAGTCTGTGACCAGTGCCCCACTCCTAGGTGTTTTAGAGGATGCCCTCACTGCAGCCTAGGTTCGATATAAGGTGTTTATATTACACTGTTGAAAACTCCAACTGTTGACAGCGTAATAATCGACACGAAAATGTCAAAACCCCCAAGCATCGAACACACACACAAAAAAAAAAAAACACCCAAACACAACACAAATTGCTCTATGCAGGGGGGCAAGCCCCTCTGCAACCCCCACACCACCTGCTACCTAAATATACCAACTCCAAGATCGCACTACATTGCAGTAAACGGAAATCTCCCCTTACAGAGATTTCCGTTTACACGCACGATGACTTTCGCTTTCGACATTTTGGTGACGACAATATCAGCTTCGATATTGTCGGCCTTCGACAAGGTGAAGTAGACCCGATATAAGAGTACCAGAAGTTTATTTATAATAGCCCTGTTATAGACGTTACCATTATTTCTTTAGATGGAGAAAGAAGTACTAAAACCTTATTTTCCACCAGTCCTTTCACAAATAACAGGGATAGTACTGCCTTTGTCAAAAAAAAGGTTTATGCTACTGTCATGTTGTTCTTTAGGGCAATCAATTATCAGTCACATAATTCTACATATCTTGTCAGTTTTTGCAAAGATGCAACTATCTTTGGTTAACCTCCCTAACTCTGAGGTTAAATTCAATGCTTTGGAAATGATTAACTGTGCTTTCTAAGTCATTAGAAACTCTAAAGTATGCTTATGATGCTGTTACTGGAACTGTCATGGGTAGGTATGACTGGATTAAGCTACAGAATCTCCCAGAGAAGGTAAAGGCTCAGATTTTAAATGCCACTCTTGAAAAAAAGGGCTGTCGTTTCATAATTCTTCAGTTGAGCTGCTTAAGAAGCTAAAACAGAGAGGCAAAATAATACAAGGGGTCAAGAAATTGTTTTTGTCTCCTATTACCAAGTAACAAAAAAGTTATCCATCCAACCCAGGGTCTTTCTTTCAAAACACCCTTAAAGTCTAACCAGCAAAAATCTTCCAAACAACAGCATAAACAATGGCAAGGTGATACCAAAGAGAAAGGAGATGAATCTCAAGGACCATTTTTTTCAAAAGAAAAGCATATGGCCATTCCTGTCTATCACAACCCTCCAGCACTCCAGCCTTCCTTCCACAGTTGCAATGCAATATGTCCCCGTCTTTTCCAGTTTGGAAACTAATACTGTCAGACTCTAGGGTGCTAAATATCATATAATACAGTTACTGGCTTAAATTGGCATACCCCATCCAGTCTGGAATTCCTCTCCAAGTAATCAAATTCATTGTAGAGCGTCTGGTTCATAGGGTAATAGTACCAGATCCTCTTAAAAAAATAAAGAAAAGAAAAGGCTTCTATTCCAGAGTTTTTTTGACTCTCAGAAAAGAAAGAACTTGGAAACTCATTTTAGAGCTTTCCAAACTGAGCACCTTTCTTCTTGTCACAAAATTCAGAATGCTAGCCTTATAAGTCCACTTCTACTCCTGTCATTCAGTACTTTCTTAATTAGTCTAGATTTCAGATATTCCTATGTACACATCCCAATTCACAAAATCCAGGGATGTTTTTTTGAGATTCTTTGCCTTGGGGCTGGATTTTCAGTTTGCTTATTTACTTTTTTTCTCTCTATTGTCCAAAGAGTCTTTACAAAGGGCTTTGCCCCAATCAAAGCCTTCTGCACCCTGAAAGGCATTCCACATATCTTAACCTGGATGATTATGATTTTTTTTTTCTTTTTTATCTCATTGCAAGCCAACTTTAAGATAATTTGATAGATAGCATTATGTCGGGGTCTTAGCAAAAAAAAAAATGCACCAATTCAGGCAGTTATGATGATGAAGTAAATCATAAAGTACTATTAGTACTATTTTTAATAGTAATATTGTTAATTTCAAGACTGCATTTTTCTTTCAAGCCTTGCTATTCTCTTTCTCTTTAATGCTTCCTAATTCTCTTATATACTTTGTCTTGTAATATGAAAAAATCTCCCATAAATAGCTTTAATTGTTAATTACTTAAATGCATTAAATGTACAGAATTGTTTGCTCTCAGCCAGTCAACCCACTCATTGCTTCAACACTAAGGGCAAAATATTGATGAGAAAGTCCAACTTTTAGGCAGCAATCCCCAATGGTTATAGATTTTCTTATTTATGCTCTACACCCTGCACAAGTTCAGTTACACATGGGAGGGGGGCCTGCAGTGGACTATCCATGCTGGACATTACCTCACTTCTGCAAGTGAATGTCACCAACATACAACTCTACCCACCAACTTCAAAACACCGAAGGCATATTCCCTAGGCTAATCCAGAGACATTGCATCATGCCAGCATTCGCCTGTGCATGCGCAACTCTCCTCTCCCTCCCCCTAGGAGAAGCAAGAGGACTCGGCCCTTTCACTTCTCTTCCTCCTTCCCTCTAACTGAAGATGTTATCCGAACCCAGGCCATCTAGGTCGCAGTCAGGATTTCATCCTCCTGCTCAGTTCATTCCTCATTGAAAATATACAGTTCTCAGATAAGAACTGCAAAACCTTAATGGAGGTCATTCATTTTAGTTTTTGATTTTGTGTCATTTAAATATAGTTCTTACATAGCAATTCCAAGGACTTTGGTGTCTTTTGTTTAAGTTTCTGCTTTTGTGTATGCCCTCATCTTCACCTTAATGGAGTAAGGTGTTTGAAATTGTTTAGTGGACATAAAATGGTAACCCTACTCAGGATACCATATCAGCACAACGTGGTAGATAAAAACGCAAATAAAATATTTGACTTTCAGACATTAAATTATAATCCTAAAAAGGATAGGATATTTGTTTTTAAAACATTTTAAGACTCTCACAGTAATAAACTGTCGCAGATAAGATATTTGCATATCTTCTGACAGTAGCTAAAGTTAGTTGACAATAGAAAAAAAAAAAAAAAGGTGTACAAGTCCCTCCCTTTTCCTGTCACACATATTGCTATGATAAAACGGAAGAGGGCTTCTGCAACACAGATGAGAAAGGGCTATTTAAACGCAACAAAAGGACTTCAACATATGATACAGATTTCATACAAAATGTTTCTAGAGACTACTGCTGTATAGTGAAAACATATATGCTGGAAACACTGAGAACAGTCAACCTCTGTGAACAATGGAATTCAAGAAATTAATAGAGCACAGTGCTATTGCATTCCCATTGTTTATTTATTTACTTATTGACATCTGACTACCAGGATCAAAAGTAAAACTGAAACGTCAGAGCTGAAATGGATAATTAGAATGAGAACCACTATGGGGAGTTGTATTAATGACAAGATTTTTATGAAACCAGTAATACAGACTAGGGATTTGGCTAGGTAACTTCTGAGTATGTGTATAAAACATTTACAGATGACTTCATTTTATTTGCTTTTATTTTTTGATATTTGCATAACTAATTGTTATAATGATTTTATTGGTTGTGATATATTTTAAAATGAAGGCTCAAGTGTATGGGATTTTGTCTGCTGAAGCGACATGATATGCCGCAAAAGCGCTCACCATTAAAACTGCTTTTTTATTTTATTCTTGGCTGTGGTTTGGTCGGGTCTATATTAGCAGCTCGAAAGCTGAAAAGAGCGAATACTCTTTCATCGAGCTGAAAATACTGAACGTACTAAATAGTGAAGACACTGAACAGTAATTTTTTTCCCAGGGAAAAAAAATCGCTGCTCTGTAAAATAAAACAAAACAAAAAAAAAAACAGACAAATGCAAGCACAACATAAACTGGGTGGCTTCACCCCCCCCCCGATGTGTGGGGGGGCTGTGCCCCCACCCCCCTACTTAAATATATCAACTCCAAAATCGCATCACAGTGGAGGAAATTGCAAACTCTCAAAAACGGCACAGTGATTTTTTTTCCCTGGGAAAAAAATCGCTGTTCTGTATCTTTGCTATTTAGTGCATTAGATAATTATAGCTCGATCATAGAGCGTTTGCTCTTTTAACCGTTTGAGCTTCTGATATAGACCCAGTTTGGTCCTTCCATTTTTTTTACATTGTAACATTTGTGCACAAGTGCATGGATTATACTACAGGGCTCTACCAGATGTATATAGGCAACGGAACTGTGACTTCAATAACCCAAACACACACACTATGAAGTTTCTGGTTTGTGTGTGTGCCTCATAATAGCATTCTTCCATAGGTGGGTGTGCACTCCTGATGGGTGTCATGAGCCACTGTTCCAGTGCATAGCCAGCATCCTCAGTAAATGGCCCAGTGGGATGTCCCCCCTAGCAAACACCTTTTATAGCTGTGATGTGTGCCAGATATGGGAGTCATGATAACTGCCAAGGTTGCAGCATATACGTTCAAGATAATTTCCTGAGCATTACACATGACTTGGCCATTGATGGAGTGGTATCCTATGCAGTTCATGTAGATTCTACCCTGCTCACTCTCCTCAGAACTATTGGAAAAAGATATCTGCTCACTGGCATGTATGAGCATAGCATCCAGGAACTGGTGGAGGATCCTGGATGCTAATGCCTCTGACACACCCATCATGTCCCCAGTTGTCCTTTTAAAGCTAAATGTAGCTAATATTCTAAGGGCTACACATACCTTAGTTTCCAAAGAGATGGGCTCCCCTCGGTTGGCTCTGGCTCTAAGTTGAGGGTGGCAGAGCTCACAGAGTTCTTGTAATGTGTCCCTGTCCACCCTGTAGTGGTCTAAAGTCTCCAGGTCATGCAGCATCTGAACGGTTACCCTGGGCATGAACACTCTTCTCCTTCTTGGCCTAGTTCTATTGTCACCAACACCAGCAGCACTGGCTTCAGCCCGTAGCACATACATATGGAGCAAAGCTGCAGCAGCCCCTAGCATTGTGTCTCTTTAAAATTTCCTTCTCCCTACACCAATGATATTGAAGTATTCAGAAAAAAACAGAATGGATGCTACATGGATGCTTTACAACTTGTTGAATAGCTCCACAGTGTGGGATTGGCTGATTAGCATGCAGTCCAGCTGCTTATGCCGTCATTTGCATCTATGAAACACAGACAGACAGATGCAATACATTAATAAGCTACACCATTACAAAAAGGTAAACCTGTATCTAGCCAAACTGATGGTAAGGAGAGTTGTATGTGTTTGGAAGACCGCAAAAATGCTTTTTCTTCAGGATATATTTGTACAGAGGATTAATGAACTTCAGCAGGTATGCTCCCATTTCGTCACCTACATACTGCATATGCTGGAATGTATTTCAGAATAGTGTGAAGCAAAGGCTTTCAAACTTGTATCTGTATGCATTAAAAGTGTACTGATGGCATGGGTCTGATTGTCAAGCCATTTCAGAGGTACGCATACCTCTCGACCTCTTAGACCAAGAAATCTGGCCAAAGTAATAAACAAAAGTGGGACAAAAGCCCAAAAATAGGGACAATTTTTAAATATTGCTCTTACAAACTTAAAAAGTGGACAAAATAATATGTTTTGCATTAGCATGAATTTTCTGAAGGGTATGAGTGCATCCAAATAGATTTAAGCTGATCGAACCAGCAGTTCGAGCTCTGAGCTTAACATAGATATTAAGTGATTTTTATTTTTCAAAATGCTGCAAAAGATTCTCCTGTACAGTCAAAAGAATGACATGGTGATTCTTGGTTCTTCTTCTTCAAATGAGATTCTCCTTTACTGTGTGATCTTTTCAGAAGTTAGGTGAGCGCACTAGCTAGGTAACTTACTGTTATGGCTTAAAAGATATGCTGCTCTTGTTATGTTCCTTGTTTTGCATCCTGCCTGTTGTTAGTGCTTCACTTCTTTACCTGTTTTATGTTTCTCTGGTCGGTAATACTGACTGGCTAACCTTTCTCTTTTACCTGTTATTTTGTAGTTATGTGATACTTATGTGTACTATACTTCTGTCGCCTTCTAGGATACATACAAGTGTGTCACTCAGGTGTGTCAATTCAGTGAGACCCCCCCCCCCTTCATTGAGGCTGAAAATCAATTGACAGTTGATGAGTTGAGGCAATATCGTGCTTTTCCCCTGGAAAGGGGAGGGGGAAATATGGTACTTAGAATGCAAATATGGCAGCAGATTGTTCATGATGTCAATGCCATGGGTGGCCACAGCAAAATATAAGAACAGGTGTGCCATAGGGACACTAACATTATAACATCTGCAAGAAGGCAAGCAGCTGAACTGGTCCTTGACCAAATGGCTACCGGAAAAGGGCCTGTTAGGGAACCACTACTAAGCCCAATGAACAATTTGTGGCAAATCTGAGAGATCGAGGCAGCTCCCAGGACAGTGCAGTACAGCATGTCCTGGATGTGGGCGCAACACCTTCTGAGACAGGAAGCACTTCCCAGGAGGAACTGCTAGGTAAGCTTTGACATCTCAACAACTGAATAGTGTTATATAGTAAAACAACTGGAATGAATAAGTTAATTCTGTATCAACATGTCTTGTTTTTGGGGGGATTAAAATTAGCTACAGCTATAAGCTTATTTTGGAGTTGTCAGCCACATTCTTGTTCATACTACCATGAATGCATGTATACAGGAGTAAATGTATTACCCCCTGTGTTACTGGTAATTGTGATGATACTGCCTTACCTCTTGCTTAACTTCTTCTCGGACCGTCTGTAGTACAGCACAGTATGTCTTCTGCAGATGGTAAGCCAAATATTTTTATGTCAGCAGTGCTGAGCAATTTAAAGAGATATTGCAGTTTGTGATTTTGATCTCAGGCCTGTTGTGTGTATTGCTGCACTGTCTGTAACAATGGCAGCACTGTTACTTTGTTAGCATATATTGCACTATAGTGGTGCAAATATTAATGTATTCCTATGTCTCATGCTTTTTATCACAGGTGATCACAAGAGTGGGAGTGTGGGCCCTGTGCCACCTGATGTCAGTGGATCCGCAGACTCTGATGATGATGGTGGCCAAACTGAAACATAGTCAGGAGTGCACAGGTTGAATGTGACACACAGGTTGACATACAGCTGTCCTCTGCATTTCCATCGGACAAAGCCAGTAGGCCTGTATCTACCCAGTCCACTGAGCCCACAGGTATTGGACAGGTGGAGGGCAAGCACACTGACCAAGGAAGCATGGCTACTGCGGCTTCAGTGCCTGTTTAGTCTGTCCATAGCCAAAATGTGTGTGAGGTACAAACATGAGGATTGATAAGAGTGCCCTTAGGGGGCCTGCTGCCCTCCCCTCCACCTGGTGCAGGTTTCACCTCCTGTGCCATTCAACGTATGTTTAGGGCTGTCATGGAGGCACAGGCACGGTCCCAAAGGTGCTCCAGACAAGTTTTCAGGGTTATGGATGTGGCACAGTCTGACATGCATTACTGTCTTCACCATGTTGCCGATTCAATGAATCACATGAATGACAAATTGGAATGACAGTTGTCTGTGATGGACCTAGGGGTGTCTGTCATGGAATGAGCAGTGTCTGTGAAGGAATGTCTGCTGGGAGTGGAATGGCCTCCTCGCTGGCATAGGTCAGCCACATCAGCTGCTGTCAGCCAATGTGTCAGTGACTAATCATGATCTCATAGTGGCAATGAGTCTGCTGCCACACCCAGACATGGCATGCCATTGGGTTGTGGTCCTGGGTGTCCCTGTGTAGGGAGATCATCCTGCAGACATCAGTCACATTCAGGTAGCAGCAGTGCATCTGACTGTGGGCATGGATGCACCAGTGCAACTCCTAGCAGAGCCAGTTCTCATGGTTGCAGGGATGACAACGAAGAACTGCAACCCCTACTATGCACGACTCACACCTGTCCCACAGACCAAGACATACAGCTAGCACAGAGCTTAGCTGTGTTTATCCATGCACACACTCACACACCAATTTCACCTGGAGGACCCCTACAGACACACACACACACAAACACACACACACACACACACACACACACACACACACACACACACACACACACACACACACACACACACACACACACACACACACACACACACACACACAAAACAGTTTCTCAGTTTGTCTCACTGGCCATTTATGGTTTTATTCCAATGTCTACCTTCCTCTCTTTCCTACTCAAACACATACTCACCAAGCTTCTGTATCAGCCTAGGCTTCCTGCCCCGCTCCTCCCACACACAAAACACCCTGTGCAAGTGATGATAACTGTGCCATATCACTGTTTTCAATCTTTTGGATTTAGGGATACAAAAGCTGTGTCTGATGCTCAGGGTGCATAGCTAATTTAGTGCTTAGTATAGCTGCATTTGTGTTGTTGAAGTGGACATTGCACCTTTGACTTATATTGGCCTTTGAAAGTTACACAGTTGATAGCTTCAAACTTTCACAACATTATAGCGAATGCTCTCGTAAGGGTGTTGATGTCAGAAACTGCAATGTGTAGCATTACTTTCTAACTTCTCTCTTTAATAACCTTCTAGGACAAATGTATGGTGCACATTTGCAGTGAGAATAGAACCTCTACCTATCTAATTACACAGACTACAGAACACAATACGTAACATGAGCACCATGGTACAAGTCTGACTCTTGCAAGACTGCACCTGAAATTAAAGTACATGACATCAACAGCCCATGTCTGTGACAAGACATTGGCAAGCTTGCATAGGTTCACAGCTTCATAGGTTCATACAAGGCTACTACCATAATGGCCCTTAACACATATGTTCATAGTAGGTTACTAGGCTAATTTCTCTATGGCCTTGTCAGGCCAACCCAAGTTGTACCACTGTTCCTTTACAGACCAAGATATGTAGTCCTTATTTGTGAATGCACTGGTTGACCCTGTCTAAGAGTGACATAGGTGAAATCTCCGGGGTAAATCTACGATTTCCCATCCAACTGTCCCAGTTACGGTTAAATAGGGTCATTGAGGAACTCAGTTTCATGAGAACTGGGAGTTTATTCCATAGCAGTGGCAATCTCTGGGAGACACATCTGTCTCTCCAGTATTTCATGTTGATGTTGTAGGCTAGGTTAAGGTCTCTAGAGTGAGTGAGCCTTGTCCCATGTGATTTGCAGAGGTGCAGCATTTCCATTAAGGAAGGGTTGAAGACTGCTCTGTAGGCTAGCCACAAGTCACCTTTCAGTAGTCTATTTGATACAGAGTACAGTGACAGGGCTTTCAGTCTGTCCATGTAGGTGATCTGTTGGAAGTCCCTGGATTTTCTTAGTGAGAAACCTCTGAGGTGTCTCCAGCTGCTGCAGGTGTCTTGTGATGTACATGCAAAAGGGAGCATTGCATTCTATTACTGGTCTGATAAGGGATGAGTACAGTGGCGTTACAACATCCTTAGTCTTGGATGTTATGCCCTCACTTATGAGGTGTGCAGCCAAAAGGGCCTTCATTACCACTGTGGACACATGATGATCAAAGGTGAAGTTGCCAACAACCTGCATTCCCAAATATCTTGCCATTGTGTTAGAACATAGGACGTATTATTAATAGTATAACTTCTCCTATGCCAAAAGGGGTAATAGTGCATTATTTTGATTTAACTTTAAGTCTGTGGCTTTGGCAACAATCATTTATGTATGTAAGCACATTTTGTAGTATGTTAACATTGTTTGGGGATTCAATGATTGTGCCCAGTTTGCAGTCATCAGCGAACTTGTTGAGCCACAGGCCATCTTTTTTCACCTAATTTTCTGAGAAATACATTTCAAAGAGTAGGGGACCCAGCACAAACCCTCATGGGACACCACTGATAACAGGTCTGCTGGTAGAGATGGATTCCCTACATATGACTGTATGCATTCTCTTGGTGAGCCAATTGGTTACCCATCTAATGACATATGGATTGATCCTAGGTAGGTGAGTTCAGCAATGATGTCTCAGTGGAGATTGTGTTAAATTCCTTGGGCAAGTCAAGCTAGGCAGTATGTACTGATTTGCTTTCATCCAGGGCTTTGGTGACACTCTCAAATAACACTTCTAGATTTAACAGGCATGCTCTGCCCTTGACAAAGCCAAACTTTGCTGAGTGAAGAGTTTGAAGGCCACTGATGTTCTTTTTGATAAGGTCCAAGATGATTTTCTCCATGGCCTTACAGCCAAGGCTGGTCAGGCTTATGGGTGTATGGTTTCCAGGATTGGTTGAGGGACCCCCGCTGTGCAAGGTTTTTATATTTGCTGTGTTCTCCTCTGTTGGGACAAAGCCAGTATTTAGACTGTGGTTGAAGAGAGCACCCAGTGTTTCTGCTAACTCTTAATTTAGACTGTTTAGTAAGCAGCCCAGTATGGTATCCGCTCCCATATAGGGTGTGTTTTTGGCACTGACAAGTGCGGCTAAGGCCAGTTATTTAGAGATAATATGTAGACAACTGTTGACAGGTATGCATGTAGGGGATGATCGGTGGAGACAGGGGTGTGAAACTCTTGCCAAACCTGTCTGCTAACACTTTGGCTATGTCCTCAAGTTCAGTATGAGTGGTATCGTCCACTCTGAATTTGGTGCAAAGCCAACCCTTCCCTTTTACATTAAAGACATAGCTAAAGAATGCCTTGTGATCATCTTTAGCTATGGATGCTAATTTAGTTTCATAATTAGCTTTACAGGACTCTACAGGTTGTATAACTTGTTTGTTCAAGCTATGGAGGGTGTTCTTCTGCTGAGACTGTTCCCTCTTATTCTTGGACATCAATTTATTTTTCTTGTTGTATAATCTAGTTATGCTAGATGTCCACCAGGGTGTTTTTTTTTTTCCATGAGCAAGTTCTGATCTGTTCTGGTATAGCTAAATCTATACATTTATAAAGGATCACATGGATGACATGTGTACACCTCCATATAGGAGTATTTACTGTCGATGTTAGTAGGTTTGAAACAATATATACCATTGCTTAGGAGGCTATAGTTTGCTTTGCAGAGACTTTTCCACCTTTTAGATCCTTGGGGGGGCGGGGGGTAGGTATGACTGTTACATTGAATGTGACTGATTTATGGTCAGACCTTACCTGGGAGGGTCTCACACATGGGGTGGTGCAGTAATCTCCCATGTTGATGAGTACTAGGTCAAGGACATTCATGCCCCTTGTGGGAGTGCAGACTAACTGTTCCAGGGCATTCGTGTTTGCAAAGTGTAGGAACTGTAGGGTGAGTGTGTTTGAGCTCATATATTTATCCCAATCAATGGAAGGATAGTTAAAGTTACCCATGTCTAGGGTGTTTGGCTGTATTCCGAGTGATTCAAGTAGGTCATGGAAGGCACTGTGTGGTTTTTGGGTCTAGTCTATATTATGTTATCGAAAAGGCTGTACAGCGAACGCCTTTTCATCGACCCTTAAACAGCTAACTGCCAATTAAGCGAATGGCCACACCAGCGATTTTTTTCCCAGAGAAAAAAAACGTTTGGCCATCCTTGTGAATTTAGGTTCATAGGTGAGTACTAGGCTAATGGCCCTAGAGCCAAAACAAGCCTACTCCAAGAATATTCTCAGTTGTCCTGTTGCCGGACGTTAGCTTCCTGTGTCCCTATCGAGCATGGCTGTTGAAGTATAGGTTCATAGGTGAGTACAAAAATTTGTTCTTTTCCCGACTGTAGTGCGATCTTGGAGTTGGGGCGGCCACGGTGGTGCAGTGGTTAGCATTGCCGCCTCACAGCAAGAGGTTCTCCGGTTCAATCCTCGGCTGGGGTGCCTTCTGTGCGGAGTCTGCATGTCCTCCCTGTGGTCGCGTGGGTTTCCTCCGGGTGCTCCGGTTTCCTCCCACATCCCAAAGACATGCTGCAGGTGGATTGGACACTCTAAATTGGCCCTAGGTGTGCGTGTGAGTGTGCCTTCTGTGGAAGGTTGGGCGCCGGGCTGGCAACTCGACACCGTAAAACTCCACTGCCATTCAATGTGCGGACAAGGTGATCCGCTGTGGCGACCCCTAACCGGGAAAAGCTGAAAGAAGAAGAAGAAGTGCGATCTTGGAGTTGGTATATTTAGTTAGGGGGTGTGGGGGGGCAAAGCCTCCCACTTTGTAATGTTTATAGTGATGTGCCGATTTTGGTAGGACAAGTGATTTTTTTTTTTCTCTTGGACAAAATTTGTTGATGTGGCTGTTCGCTTATATGCCAGTTCACTGTTTAAGGGTAGATGGTGTTTGCCAACAAGGACATGGAGAGGGTTTCTTCTACAGTTAGTTGGACTTTTAGTAACTCTATGGAGTTCTACTGCTGAACCAGAATTCACCGGAGACAAACCAAGGTCATGTTGCTTAATGTTAGGAGCCTAAACAGAAAACTGCATTGCATGGAATCACTCCTCCCCTTGGAAGGTACTGACATCTGTGCAGTTACTGAGACATAGTTCAAGGTCATACACAGCAAGCCAGCCGTACAATGCATTTCAAATGTTCAGACCTCAAAAAAATGCATAAATGAATCAAAGGTGGAGGTCTATCTATTTTATAAAATCCAAATACAATACTGGTAAAACACTACATATCTCATGAGCTACTCCATGTCCAAATAACTACAGGCCAAATGCCCTACCACATTATCACTAGCTGCAGGTCCCCCACCATGAACCAGGGGAAGCACCCCGCCTACCTGGACATGCTAGGGTTGCTCAGTATACAGCCAAACGCTTTGGTCATGGGAGATTTCAACTATCCTTCCACCGACTGGGCAACTTATATGAGCACAAACATAATTGCTCTGAGATTCCTGGATTTTGTTAATTCAAATGCACTGGAACAGTTGGTCTGCACCCCCTACAAGGAGTTCAAGAGTCTTATATCTAGCGCTCACCAGCATAAGGGGCTCACTGCACTACCCCCTGTGTGTTGCCTTCCCTGGTAAGGTCAGACCATAAATCAGTCTCACTGAAGTAAAGATCAGTCCTGACACGAGCAAAAAAACAAAACATTTCTCCAAAGCAAACTATAGCCTACTAAACGATGGTATAAAATGTTTCAAAGCCCCTGCTAACACAGCCAACAGTGACTCCTATGCAGAACAGTACAGAAACGCCCTATATAGCCACTTAAACAAATGTACTGACTCAGCTGTACCTGACAGGACTAAAACCAGGTCCCCCTGAAAAAGCAAAAGTAAGGACTGTAAGTATAAATAACTTATATAACAAAAGAAAGAAAGAATCTGATGTCTAAGAGCAAGATGGAACTTACTCAACAGAGGAATAATACCCTCCACAGCTTGAACAAGCAAATAAGATATCTTGTAAAGTCCTCTAAGGCTCGTTACGAGATTAAAATAGCATCCCTAGCTAAAGATAATCATAAGGCATTCTTTAGCTACGTCTCAAACCTAAAAGGGAATGCCTAGCTGTGTGCCAAACTTACAGTGGATGGTACCACTCACACTTAACTTGAGGAAAATGCCAACCTGCTAGCTGAGAGAACTGACAATAACTTCACCCCCCATCTCCACTTGCCCTACCCCAAATCATTCCTGACACTAGTCCACTACTGAATATCTCCAACGAACAGGTCATATAAGCACTCTCCAAGGCCAAAAACGCAGCCTCTATGGCAGATAACATCCCAGGTTGCTTACTAAACAATCTAAAACAAGACCTAGTGAACTACTTGGCACTCTCTTTAACCATAGCCTGAGCATTTACTTTTTTCTGGCAGAGTGGAGAATAGCAACAATAATCCACTTGCACCAAGGGGGTCCATCAGCTGACAAGGAAACTATTGATCTATAAACCTAACAAGCCTTATCTGCAAGGCCATGGAAAGAATCATCATGGACTTTATCAACGAGGACATAGGTGACCTTTAAACTCTTGATCTGACCCAGTCTGGTTTCATCAAGGGTAGATCTTGCTTATTAAACCTGGTGGACTGTTTTGAGAATGCCACCAAAGCCCTGGATAAGGGCAAAACAGTACATACCACCTATCTTGATTTAACCAAAGCTTTTGACACACTCTCCCACTCAGGCATCATTGAGAAACTCTCCCAGCTGGGGATTAACACAAACATTACTAGATGGGTAGCCAACTGGCTCAATGACAGAAAGCACACTGTCAAACTTGGGGAGTCCACCTCTACCAGCAGACCATTTACCAGTGAGGTAACACAAGGATCTGTGCTGGGCCCTCAACTGTTTGCCCTCACCTAGGATGATGTCACAATATAAACAAAAAATGACTGACTTTAATAATTGACTTAGTTTTTGGTGTCACTCAAGGGGGATCGAGTTTCTGTCAGCCTGGGTTGACATGGTTGATAGACCTCGCTGCTTTGCCAGAGATGGTCTGCACCTGGCACCTCTGGGCTTCCAGCTGCTGGCTAAGGCTCTTGCCTCCCCTATAGTGCCTTTTTTAGGCAAGTTCTCCAAAACAAAACTTTGGACATGAAAATATCCAGCACAAACAAAATAAGGGTTATACTGCTGAACACTAGGAGTTTAAACCAAAAGCTACACTCTCTAGAAGCACTCCTTTCCTTGGATGATGTAGATGTTTGTGCAGTCACAGAAACCTGGTTCAAGGCCACAAAGAGTACCCCGGCCTTGTAAGGCTACAATGCCTTCCACACCTTCAGACTGCAAAGTGAAAGTGTGAGAACGAAAGGTGGAGGAGTACCTATCTATATCAAAGATACATACACCACCAGACTGGTTAGACAAGACACCTCTATGGGATTACTCCATGTTCAGATTACCGCGTGTAAGGCTCCCTTCAAGTCATTGCAAGTTACAGGTCCCTCTCCATGAACCAAAATGCTCATGTGGCTTATTTGGCTTTACTTGAGTTAATCAAAATACAACCTAACACTCTTGTCATGGGGTATTTTAACTATCCTATCAACTGGGAAATCTGTACGAGCCCTAACTTACTTGCATAAAAGTTCATTGACTTTGTTAACTCAAATGTCTTGGAACAAATTGTATAAAATCCTACAAGGACCTCAAATATACTTGATGTGGTTCTCATCAACATGAGAGACTGTTGCACTACCCTAAATGTTGGATCCTCATTAGTAAAATCTGATCAAGTCAGTCACATATGAAGTACAAATAACTCCAGAACCCATCAGAAGTGAAGTCAAATTAAAAAAAACTTCACCAAAGCCAACTATATGCTCCTAGGGGTTAGCATAAACAATTTCCAAGCCTCAGTCCCCACAGATGGTCTTAGCAACTAAAATATATTCTGATGCCCTGTACCAACACTTATGCAAATGTATAGACTCGGCTGTGCTGAATAGGACCAAAGTAAGAGCCTCAAGGAAAAAACAAGCCACTCTGATGGACATCTCACATAAATAAACTATACAAGTGTGAGAAGCTGTTGTCTACAAATACCAAAGGGAGGTCTCAGCACTGGAAAAGCACCCTCCTAAGCCTAAATAAACAAATACGACAACTTATAAAATCCTCTAAGGGCAATTTCAAGAATATTTAGCAAATGCAGCTAAGGATAACCATAAGATTTTCTTCAGCTACATCTCTTGCCTAAAAATGTAGGACCCAGACATGTGCTGAACTAGTGACATATGATATCACACACATATCCTTCAGAAATTGCTAGCCTACAGATAATTTCATTATTTCTAAGTCTCTTATATTATTCAACACACCTGTACCTCAATGTGTTAAAAAGATTAAGCTTCCCTTGTTATGGTCTATCCTAGCAGTGGCTAGGAAAATAATAACTAGAAATTGGATTTCAGATACACCTCCTTCGTTCAATGAATTTAAAAATGTTATGAATATAATGTGTCATATGGAAATAAGCACAATTAGAATGAGAACAACTAGAAAAACATCACATTTTATTGTATGGGATAATTTACAAAATGTGTTAAAAAAAAATCTAATTTCAATAGCACAGTATTTTAGTTTAATTAATTGATCTGATTGTAGTGGATGTCTTTGTAAATACTTTAGTTGTTTTGTTGAATATTATAATAATACCTATTTTTAATTATTTGTATAAAATTGTTATGATATTTCTCTTATATGTTAAAACAATAAACTTGTTTTGAAAAAAAAAAGAAATTGCTAGCCTACAATGGACAGGTTTGGTGAAAATTTCTCCCCTTTATCCCCTCCAAACATATCAGAAACCATACTTTCAACAGAACCCCGCCCTATAAATCTAAAGAACAGGTCATCAAAGCTCTGTCTAAGACAAAAAAACACAGCCTCTATGGGTCCTGATGGCATCCCAGCCTGTGTTCTTAACAAACTAAAACAGGAATTAGTAACCCCATAGGCACCCTATTTAACAACAGCCTGAATACAGGATTTGTCCAGGCTGAATGGAAAACCATGACTGTTATCTACCTTCACAATGGTGGATTAGTAACAGATCTGAGGAATTATAGACCCATAAGCCTGACCAGTCTTATCTACAAGTCCATGGAATGTATCACTATGGACCTCATAAATAAGGAAATAGGTGACCTCCAAACCCTTGATCCAACCCCAATCGGCTTTGTAAAGGATCTATCATGCCTGTTAAACCTAGCAGACTTCTTTGAAAATGTGATCAGGGCCACAGATGAGTGCAAATCCATCCATACAGCATATCTGGACTTGGTGAAGGCCTTTGACACAATCTCCATTCAGGCATTATTAACAAACTCCCCAATCTAAATGTCAACCCCTTTGTTGTTAGGTGGGTCTCAAACTGGCTCACTAACTATACACATGCTATCAAAGTGGGTGACTCCACCTCAACCAGCAGACCGGTCACAAGTGGGGTTCTACAAGGGTCAGTACTGGGCCCCCTTTTGTTTGGTATTTATTTTTGGAAGTTCAGGACAAAATAAAGGGGCTGTAGCTGACCAAGTCTGCTGATGGCTGCAAGCCTGGAGTGATCACTGACTCCCCAAACAATGTCAGTGTACTCCAAGAGGGGCTTACACAGACCAACACTTGGTGCCAAAGCCATGGACTCAAACTAAATGCAAACAAATGCATCATCATCCCCTTCAGTAAAAGTAATGGCCCTACTAAGTATCAAATAAACAACAATACCTTAAGTACAAACACTACAGTGAGGGATTTGGGCACACAAGTAGACCGTGACCTAAACTATGACCACCATGTGTCCACTGTAGCAAGAAAGGCATTCTATGTCACCCACTTGATTAGCAAAAGCATAGCCTCAAGAGCAAAAGAGGTTATAACCCCCCTGTACTCATCCCTTAACAGGCCCATAATTGACTATAATGCCCCCTTTGGTATGTCCTGTACCAGGCACCTGCAGCAACTGGGGAGACCCCATAGATTTTTAACTAGAAAGATCCAGGGTCTTCAGCACATGTCTTACACAGACTGAAGTCTTTTTTACTGTACTTGGCAGCATACAGGCTGCTTAGGGGAAATGTGTGCCTGGCTTAAACAGCAATCTCTGACCCAAACCTGATGAAATCACTGCACATCCGTAGGTCAAATGGGACTAGAATTACCTGCTCCAGCAACCTAAAGCTGGCCTGAGATTTAAATAGGACATGCTGGAAAGATGAATTCATCTCACAGAGGTTGCCACTTCTTTGGAATAGGTTACCAACTCATGTTAAGCAGAGCACCTCTATGATTGTTCAAAAGAAGTCTGGATGAATGGATGGGAAACTGCAAACTCCTGCCAGGAATAGCTCCCACACCCCTTTCGCACATGGCAGTCATTACTAATAATAATCTTGGCCACTGACTCAACTTTTTTTCTCTTGAAATATAATGGATGTAATAAACTAGGCTTAGAATGACCCTCGGGTCAATAGCCTAGTAACCTTCTACAAACCTATGAACCTATTAATCTGTTTCTCTGAGGTCCAGGTGGAAGTAGATGGCCTGTGGCTTACCAAGTTTGTAGACGATTGCAAACTGGACGCAATCACTGAGCCCCCCCCAAACGATGTAAACATATTACAGAAGGGGCTGACTCACACAAACGAGTGGTGTCAAAGTCACAAACTAAAACTACATGAAAAAATACTTCTCATTATCCCCTTTGGCAAAGAATTAGCCCCTGCTACTTATGATATAGATATCATCCCTCTAAGCTAAAACCCAGTGATGTGAGACTTGGAAACACAGGTAGATAGCACTCTAAACATCAATCACCATGTGTCCATAGTGTTAAAGAAAGCCTTCTACATCACGCATCTCACAAATAAAGGCATCACAAGCAAGACTAAGGAGTTTATGACTCTGCTGTACTCTACCCTTATCAAGCCACTAATTAAGTACAATGCTCCCTTCTGTATGTATCTCACCAGACACCTGCAACAACTATAGAGACCACAGAAGTTTCTAACCAAGAGAATGCAGGGGTTCAAAAATGTAACTTAGATGAACAGACTGAAAGCCTTGTCACTGTACTCTGCATAATACAGGCTGCTGAGAGGTGACTTGTGCCTGGCTTACAGAGCATTCTCTGATTCTGCCATAATGGAAATGCTGCACATCCACAACTCAAATGGGACAAGAGTCACTCGCTCCAGGGATCTCAACCTAGCCTGTAACATTAACAGAACAGGTTGGAGAGGCAGATACATCTCCCAGAGATTGCCACTCCTCTGGAATAAGCCCTCACTTCATGTGAAGCAGAACTCCTCACTGACCTTATTTAATCGCAACCTTGACAACTGGATGGCTGACCATAAATTCACCCTGGGGGTGGCGGCACCTATGTTCCTCATGGACAGGGTAGTTGGTGCTGATCACAGAATCACTCTGCTAACAAATACCATCTAACTATGGTCAATTAGGGTAGATGGGGTTTTACATGGCTAGGCTTGTAAAGGCCCTTGGGCCATTAGCCTAGTAACCTCCTATGAAACTATGAACCTATAAAGTGTACTTGTCTTTTATGAAGATGGATACACCTCCTCCTTTGGTTCTTTCATGTTCATTTTGCAGCCTGAATGTGTGCAAGGCATTATAGCCTTTCATGGCTGGAGTACCCTCTGTGGCCTTAAACCCAGTCTCTGTGACTGCATAAACATCAAAATCTTCCCAAGTAAGAAGTGCCTCCATTGAGTGTAGTTTCTGATGTAGACTCCTAGCATTAAGCAGCATAACCCTGAGTTTGCCTTTTGAGGATATGTTTACATCAGGAAGTTTGTTCTTAAGACATTGCCTAAAAAGTCACTGTAGGGGAGGCAAGTAGTTTGACCAGTAACCAAAAGGCAAGAGGTGACAGATAAGAACATCGCTGGCAAAGCACTACGGTCTGTCGACCAAATCATCCCAGCTTGACAACTACTGGATCTCCCTGTAGTGACAACAGTAGCTAAGCCAACTGTATTGTTGAAGTTGATAAATCTTTTGTTTGTATTGAGGCATCGTCCAGGGTAAAGGTACAATGCTGCTTAGGGCTACAGACATACCTGTCCAGGACACATAATCTGAGAGGTCAGTCATATCTCTCGTCATATAGTCCAATGTGGTACGTCTCAAGTCATTTACTCCAATGTGGAGTAACAGAGGTGTAACTTTGGCTATTGTTGAGAGACATGAGTGCATGCATGACTTTGCAGATCCTGGTACCTGACAGGCAGCTGACTGTGACTTTCCCCTTGTACAACCTGCTGACCAATGACCAAGACTTTGGCAGTGAGGTGTTTTGCCTTGATGGCTTAATGGGTAAGACACTGATATGTTTGTTTTTATGTATAGTGTGTTCCGTTGGGACTGTCATGTGTAGAGAAGGTTTGCATTTGCAAGGTCTCTGTTCTTTCGGTAAGCTAATGAGTAACTCTGCGTATGTGGGTTTATGTGTTATGTGCTTGGTTTGGTGAGGAGCTGAAGTGTGTGTGCTGACAAGCTCTTTGATATCTGGTTTGTTGTTACCTGACAGAGAGAGAGAGACACACAGAGACAGACCATTTAGTGTACATTCCAAAACCACCAAATGCAGAACAGAAAAATGTCCAAACGATAAAGGCCAGTAATACATCCTTTAATAAAAGCACAAAACCTCTCTAGCGCCTCGGCATAAAGCCTTCCAGAAGATAACAATAGTAAAAAAGAACACCTCTTATAAAGGTGCATCAATTAGAAAAAACAAACAATTAAAACAATTAAACAATCTAATACAGTTAATTCTTTACAATAAGTATTTCCAATTGCATTCCTGATTTAATCCACCAGGTGTTAAAAGTGTTATACTTTAAAATAAGAACTACTTCTTTGAATAGTAGCTTATTCTTTAAACGTTACATTTGTTGCTTTAATTTGTTCAAGAATGCAACCTCTCAATTCTAAATAAGCTCCCCCATGTACAGAATTAAAATGGGAAGCAATAGGACTTTCAATCTTGTTATTTTTAATATCATGAATGTGTTCCTGCAATCTAACCTTAAATGACCTCTTACTCTCATCTATATAGAAAAGATTGCAGGGACACTTAAGTGCATAAATGATACCTACAGCATTACAAGTAAACTCTGCTACCGGTCTAAATTTCAAACCATTAATTTTATCAAAAAATCTAGTAACATATGAACAAACTGAACAATTTCCACATGCCCAGGTGCCCAACCTACCAACCTCACTTCCCACATTTACATCAGGTAAGGAAAAAGTTGCATGTACTAACATATCTTTTAAATTGCGGCCTCTTTTAAAAGAAATCAAGGGTACATGCCATACATTTTTTAATTTATGTCTTCCCTCCATCAAAAAAGGCCAATAATATTTTATAATAGCTATAATCTCATCAGATAGTATATTATAAGAGGTAACAAAATAAATTTTCCTACCTTCTTCATTTATTATTCTCTGCAGTGCATTATTGTTATGTTCCCTACTATTTCTTTTATCTATCTCTGGAAAACATAACTTCTCTAAAGCCTTTTTGATGACTTCCAGAGCATATACCTATTTTTAAACATCTAACAGGAATTAAAAATCTCTTTTTCTAAAATATCAGATTCACTACATAACCTACTGACTCTTAATAACTCTTCATAGGGTAGGGAGCCCAAAATACGAGCTGGATGGCATCTACGTCCATCCAGAAAATGGCCATCATCACCAAATTTTCTTTGTATACTAGTAATGGTTTTTCCATCTCTAATATTGCCTTTTAGGATCAGATCCAGAAAAATAACAGAACTACCCCTTTGTAAACCTTCAAACCTTAAACCTAGCTGGTTAGAATTTAGTATATTAACAAAATCTTGTATTAATGAGTTACCCCCTTTACATAAAAAAATCAAATCATCAATAAATTATGCCTAGGCACTAGAGAGGTTTTGTGCTTTTATTAAAGGCTATATTACTGGCCTTTGTCGTTTGGACATTTAGTCTACATTCTCTGTATACTTGCATCTCTCACAAATTGTACTGGTAAGTTTTAGGAGTACATGGCTATCGCTATACATGAGGCAATAGAATTCTAGCTGTGTAAAAACACAATTCCCCTTATTAAGTATATTAAGATGGTTGTTGTTAGTACAGTGATTTTGTGAGCAGCAACAACCAGGCCTGTCTATGAGGGACATAGATGCCACCCCAGAGACTGAAATAGGCTGTCACTGTGTGTGAAGCAGTGCTCCTCAATGACCCTCATCAACTGCAACCTTGACAACTGGTTGAATGATTGTACAGTCGCCTCTGGGTTGACACCTACATCCCTCATGGACAGGTTCAGCTGGAGCTCTTCACAAACACGCTCTGCTAAAAACAACCATCCAATTATGCTTAATAAGAGTACTTGTGTTTTTAGACAGCTGGAGTTCTACACACTCTAGTGTTATTGGGCTTGTAGCCTCATATGAATCTGTGAAGCTATATGCCTATGCAGGCTTCACAACCTATTGCCCCCACATGGCCTGCTGATGTCATCTACTGTAACTTCACCTGCACTCTTGTATAAATCGCACTTGTGTTGTGGTGCTTGGTTATGTACTGTGTTCTGTAGTCTGTGTACTTAGATAAACTGTGTGTGTGTGTGTGTGTGTGTGTGTGTGTGTGTGTGTGTGTGTGTGCGTCTCTACAGATAGAAGAGCAGACATGGTATCTAACAGTTACTCTTCCAAGGGCATTGAATGCCAGTATTTTGATACTTGCACAAACCTACACTTCCATTTCATAAAGTCTTCCCAACTTCTTGTCTCCCACATGGCCTGCTGATGTCATCTACTATAAGTTCACCTGTATTCCTGTAAAAGTCAGGCATATGCCATGGCGCTTGCATTAAGTACTGTGTTCTGTAGTCTGTGTACTTAGGTAAGGGAGATTCTATTCCCATTGCAGTCAACTGTGTTTGTGTGTGTCTAGTCAGCAGAGAAGACATGGTATCATCTAGTTACTTCTCCAAGGGCATGGACTGCCAGTATTTTGATACTTGTAAATGCCTATACATCCATTTCTTGCAAGTGTCCCAACCTTGTCTCCCACTGCAGTTCACCTGCAGTCATGTATAAATCAAACTTGTGCCATGGCACATGTATTATGTACTGTGTTCTGTACTCCATTTCTTGTAGGTCTCCCAACCTCGTCTCCCACTGCAGATCACCTGCAGTCATGTATAAATCAAACTTGTGCCATGGCACATGCATTATGTACTGTGTTCTGTACTCTGTGTGTTTAGATAGGTAGGGGTTCTGTTCTCACTGCAGTCCACTGGGGGGAATTTGGGTGAGAGCTGTTGCTTGACATTATAAAGAGCTTTTTGCACCAGCATGTGAAACACTGTTATTGCCATATTCTCCTCCCCAAATACTGCTGATGTCATCAGCTATAAAGTGCTGTTTGACACACTCCAAGTCAGACTTGAGCAGTGGTGCATTAAGTACTGTGTTCTGTAGTCTGTGTACTTAGACAGGTAGGGGTTCTATTCTTGTTACATTCAACTTGTGGGGAGGAATGTGTGAGATGTTGCTTGACATTTTAGACAGCATTTTACACCAGCATGTGGGGCACTGCTATCTTGTCCTCAACAGGCACTGCTGATGTCATCAGCTATATTACATTTTTGGATACGCAGTACTCCCACTAGGGCAGGGTAAGAGACTGGCCTGGGGCCAGGCAGAGGTCATGTCATCCTATACAATAAAGTTGACAGTGACATGGCTTTTAATCTATCCACATACATCATGACATGGTTTGCAGGCCCTGTGTTATCTTGCTGAGAAAGCCCAGTGGTCTCCAGCTGCTACATGTGTCTGGTGAGGTACATGTGAAAAAGGGTATTATACTCCATTAGTGCTGTAATGCAGGTTGACTATAGTGCTGTCATATAATCTTAAGATGTCAATATGATGTTGAGACTTATGATGTGCACAACCTAGGTCACTTGGCGGTCAAAGTTCAGATTGCTATCTAAATATGTTCCCAGTGCTTGCATCACTGGGCTTCTGCATAGCAGGACTGTTGTCAATAATGTGATTAACAAGGGACTCCACTTTTCAGATGGACAACATTACAAGCACACATTTCTGCATTTATACATAGATCGTGTGCCTTTGTCACCATTCAGTTGAGTGTGTTAGCTCTTCTTGTACTATGTTATCACCATTGGTGGACTCTGACTGCACACAATATGTAAGAATCAGCAAACCTTGTAAGCCAAAGACCATATATTTTAGCCTGAACTGTTGAGAAATACAGTTCAAACAGTGAAGGGCCAAGCACAGATCCCTGGGGGTTGCCAGTAGTGACAGCTCTACTGGTATAGGTTGATTCACCAACTGTCACATGATGTGTTCTGTCAGTGAGCCAACTGTCTACCCATCAAGTGATGTAAGGTTTAATCCCCAGCTTGGGGGGGGGGTTGTCAATGATACCTGCATGTGTGATATGTCAAACCCTAGGGCAGGTCACAAGAGGCATTATGCACTGCCTTACCTTACTCCAGGCCTATCATACAGAATCAATGTGCTCTGACAACATCACAGACCACCGATGGCTTGACCCAGCACATACACCTTCCTGATACGGTGGACACACCCTCTACATGGCCTATGTTCCCGTACAACGTTGTACATCAATGTGCATCCACCTGTGTTGGGGGGCAGTACCTGATGCATGCATTTACAGAAACATCTTGACTCTCCTTGACTGTGAGGTACACCAACATGTCATCATGTACACTAGTAATATTCCAGGTGTATGCAATAGACCTGTGTGAGGTGTTGCTGGTACATCAGGTCTATTATATCTGATAGCTGTCCTCAAAGAGGGAATCAAGGGCAAGCATGGTGACAACAGTAATTTGAACAGGTGAAGGCATTTGACCATAGGTTATATGGTGCTACTCAATCAACACTGTCACTTGTGGCCATAGACAGCTATATCACTAAATGGATTGACCAGCGTACGACATATGTGGCATCTCTCTATGTTGAAATGCATGACGTGACATATAGCTCAGGTCCAGTGATCAGGTTAGTACATCAGGGGTGTCTGCTAGGCCCTTGCATGCCCCTTAGTTAAGTGATGGACATCACAGATGACATACACATGCTATGTCCAAACAGCTGCCTGATGGACTACAGCATGTGGGTAATCATTGACTACAACTGAGATATTAGTATAACACACACAGTATCAACACATACCAGAGACTACTGCCACAACTATGACAATACCTGCATTGACGAGACATGTGGAGGGATGTGTTGCATCAGGAAACAAACACAACACCCAAGTATAATGTGGGCATCACACCCTGTAATCAGACCAACAGGTATGTGACCTGTGTCCTAAGGTAAGGTAGAGGGTAAATGGTACGTCCACCAGCAGCATGTGGCCACAGTGCTGACTACTCCCTTGACTGTAACACAAGTACTGGATATGTGAAATACATGCACATCAGAGGGCATACTAATGTCATGGTTCCCAGCCTTCATCAAACCAATAACTGAGTACAATGCACCCTTCTCCATGTACCTCCTTACACATGTTCCCGTGATGTGTAAATGAAGTGTGCCACCTTTGCCACAGTGGACTGTCACACAGCTTATTGTCCATACTTAGGTATTCTTTCTGTAGAATATACATGACTGTCTGACACTGCGGAACACCAATCAATGCTACCTGTCACCTTATGCACACACTGCACACATAGGTGTTTGACAACATTAACGGCATGTATATCATTTGTGATAGTGTGAATTGTGCCACTGATATATGCCATGCACCAAAGGCAACTAGCCTGTAGTGTCCATACTGTCACATATATAGCAGTGTACCTCCTAACACCTCCTGCAGATATTACAGTGCCAGGACAGTGTGTATGGTTACCCTCACAGAGTGTGGATGCATCATACTAGTTGTCCAGTGTGTGTGCAGGCTCATAGGTTCATAGGTAGGTACTAGGCTATCGGCCCAAGGGCCTAAGTAGCCTAGCCAACAAGGTTCCCTGGCTTACGCCACCCAAGAAAATTAATTTCCTGTGCCCCGGTTGATCCCAGGGTGTGTTTCCTATTTCCCATCCTCATCAAGATTTTCTTGAAGAGTGTTAATGAAGAACTTTGCTTGACATAGATGAGTAGCTTGTTCCAGAGTATAGGGAGTCTCTGGGACAGGAATCTATCCCTCCAGCATGTCCTGTTTATTGTGGTGACAAGGTTTAGATCCCTAGAGCATGTAGCTCGGAGGGATTGGGATTTCTTTAGGTGTAGCGTGTCCAACAGCTCTGGGTTTAACAAAGCGTTATATGTTAGGCAGAGATCTCCTCAGAGTAGGCGATATGCTACAGAGTAAAGCTGGAGTTTTTTGAGACGGTCAGTGTAGGGCATCTGTTTGAGGCCAGTAATCCACTTTGTGAGGTACTTCTGTGGCCTTTCCAGCTGCTGCAGATGTCTTGTGAGGTACATTCCAAAAGGGGTGTTGTACTCTATAATTACTCTAATGAGCGCCGAGTAGAGGGGAACAATTACCTCTTTTTTCCTGGATGAGAACTCTTTTGTGATGAGGTGTGCCAGATAGAAGAATTTCCTGACTACTGTGGTGATGTGATTATCAAAGGAGAGACTACTGCCCACCTGGGTCCCAAGGTCTCTTATCACACATTCGGCATTAAGAAGACTGCCGTTTATGTGGTAGTTCATGGGTACAGAGTTTTTACCAAAGGGGATGACAATGCACTTTTTGGCATTGAGCTTGAGGCCATGCCTCTGACACCAGGCATCTGTTATCACTCCACATCACATATGTTATGTCAGAGGCATGGGATTAGTGGTGGTATTATTCAGATAGTGTCCATGATTGTGGTTGGTTCTTGTAATATTTTAATACTTTCTCTGTGGACACCAAGCAGGAGACCTCTGCTGAGAGTACACTCATAATAAGGTATATCAGTTTGCACAGCTTCCCAATATGCACCCTACCTCAATTGTATGTCAGATTCATGACAGCTGTCCTCTGCATTATTCATGTAAGGATGCTTATCTCACACACACATACTCCTTGTTCTTATGTCACCTTGTGTGACAGCCACAGACAACACATTTTGACTGTACAGTCTATACTGTACCATATAGATATGTGCTTGGTGTTGCTGCTACAACCATCTTCCATTGACATGCCCTCCTCTGTGGTGCATGCAGAATTTTCACCTGCACTCTTTCCCTGTGTTCATTCCTGCAGTTCATCTGTGTGTCCTTATTCAATATACACACTTCCTCTGAGTGATCATTTTACATGGCAGTCCCATGTCTTGTTACAGATCATTAATACAGCTTCAGTACAATGGAAGGAATGTGATATCACAATACTCGGCACTGTAGATACAATGTCCTATACTGTGTTTGGAACATATACTTCACATTCATACCTCTCAACTGTCCAGATATTCCCAGGATTTCCAGATGTTTTCCTTATGAAATATATGCCAGAAAGCCACATCGCTGGGATGACATTTGGGCTGCTGTGACTCAATATTACAGACATTTGGGTGCATACCTCTCACATGTCCTGATTTGTGCAGAATGTCTGGTTTTTATCTCATATTTGTGATCTTTTCCCTTATAACATGTTGTTTTCCTGGCAAATCAATGGCATGTCATTGCAGATTGCAGTCAGTAACTAATGACTGACATTTGAGTTTCAAACTTCATGCACTTCAGAGAGTTCATGCTAATGTACAACCTATATCTTCTATCAACTTCATAAGTCTGGACGTGGAATATTGACAATCTATCCCTGTTTCTGGTGCTTTGTCCCCCCCCCCATTTTTAAGGCTTTGTCGACATTTCTTGCTCTAAGAGGTTGAGAGTGTTACATTAAGAGGTTGAGAGTGTTACATTTGAAGTCATTCCCATGTGACATCTATGTCAGATATGTCATTAATGGTTATTTGTGCTCTCATTACGTTGGCCTCTGTGTAGATGTGTTACACTAACAGAATGACAGCTATTTGTATAGCCATACCTCTCAACTGTACAGATTTTTTCAGAATGTCCAGCCTGCTGTCTAGCTGTGACTGTGTGTTCTGCTATGTTCAGAGGAATGTATCACTTTTTCACCCTGATTACACATCTGTATTAACTGTTTTTTCTAAGTATATTTATTAACTGTAGAAGCATTTTAAAGCTAAATTCTGTGTAACACTGCATTGTACTACTGTGCTAGAGTGAATGAAGATGTGGTAGTCTTAACAGTTTGTGTTTATATTGTTTGAGTTTCTCTTTCTGTCCTTTCTAAAATACCCCCATCTATCTTTTGTGTGCTAAACACCATATTTGGTTAACAATTTTTATTATTATGTTTATCTCTCCTCAGCTATCAGCCAAGTTTGTCTTTTTCCTCTCCATACTGACAGCGTACTGTTAAAAGTCCTGCATGCTGCATTAAACGGTTGCAACGAAACTCGCTCATCACACTGCTCTGTTCTCTTACCTTGCAGTGTCTCCTTATCTGCAAAGTATGTTGGTTTAGTTTTTACATTTTACAATATATTTATTTAAGGCACTATCTACTACACTCTCTAGCAAGTTGGTATGCTGTAAAGGAGCTTGGCAGAAAGGAACCCCCCCCCCTTTCGTAATAGACTGACTGTTAGTTTCAACAAACTTATGTCTATTACATGCTGGACTGATTAGCCTGTGTTAAGATATTTCTTACCCAGCCTGTTTTAAGTTAGCTCTTACCTGGTAGTACTACACAACAAAACCTCTTTTTCTTACTAAGAACAGTACACAGCCTTTTTCTGTTAGAGTTTTTAGTGATTGTTTCTGGGCTGTGCTTGATTCTGGGCTTGGCTCAACCTGCTCAGTTCGCTCTCGCTTCACTCGAGCTCACTTTGCTCTCCTCCCACCCCCCATATCATTTCCCTTATAGCTAGCTACTTTGCACCTCCCACAATATACACCCACCCCCTTCTGTCTTTCACTCCATAACAGACTATACCTCAACCCTCTTGTTGCTACAACAAAATATTCTAACTTCACCACCCCCCCTACTGGTACTAGCTGGTATACACTATTGTCCACTATCTAATAGACCAAAAAACTATACTTCTGTGCATTTTATTAACTAAAAACAACCTACTATGTGTACTCCTTCAAGTGTGAAATCTGTGCATTTCTAACTAAATCCATCCTATCACTGCCTCACCTACTCCTCCTTCTTATACTCACATCACTTAACATCCACTTACACCCCAAACATATCTCCCCTACAAACCGAAATTGCTGTAGGTACACAAATAATCACCAAACCTTCGCCATTTTTCCATCTATCTTCTCATTAAATACTCCCTTACCAAAAATACACTTACCTAACACCCAACTCACCCCTACCAAACACAAAACCAAATACTACACCCCCACTGCTAATATGCTCAAACTCATCTACCTCCACAAAAACATTCTCTTAGCTGAAGACATCCATCCCAACCCTGGTCCAATACACTCCACTGCTAGCCCTCCTAACCCCAAAGTCAATAATCTCCCAAACAAACATCTTTCTATCTATTCAATAAACACTAGGAATATTCTGAACAAAGTAAGTGAACTACATGCTTGGATCTCCCACCATACTCCTGATATCCTTGTTCTGGTTGAAATCCCAACACCAAGACATAGAGATCTTGCCCTCTGGCTATAGCATACACCATCTAGATCAACCAAAAAGGAAAGGTGGAAGCGTTGCTATCCTACACAGTAGCCACCTTACCATTTCTAACTCTACTTTTACATCCCAAGCCTTCTCCCCAGCCAAGATTTTATCTGTAAACCTAAATATTAATAGTCATTCCACTATCACCATTGTAGCAATTTACATTCCACCAGGTGATAATATCCCCTTACTGGAAAATATGCTTGCTCATATCTCCCAACGCATCCCACATAAAACTATCATTCTTGGGGATGTCAGCATTAACTGGCTATCTCTCTCCTCTCAAAACTCCTCACAACACCTTAATCTCTACAGCCTTACTCAACTCATCTCTGATCCCACGTATTTCAATAACTCCCATACAGCCTCAACTCTCCTTGACTGGATTCTTGTCTCTCACCCTTCCAAATACCATAACCCTGAAACGCTACCAAATTCCCTAAGTGATCACTGTCCAGTAAAAATACTAAGATACACATCCCATCAAGCTACACCTCAAAGGTTTATCAAACACCGACAACTAACAAATTTTAATCCTGAAACTCTCAAATCTTTACTATCAAAAGTGAACTGGAATCCCTTAAAACTACTCTCCTTGGATGAAGCTGTCCACTTTTTCAACTCCACTTTCCTTAGTATTTTAAATTCTCTGGCACCCCTTAGAACAGTCTGCATAAAATCTAACATATCCCCATGGCTGACCGTAAACACATGTGCACTATTAAAAAAAAAAAAGACAGAGCATGGAAAATTTGGACTAAAACTAAACATCAACCAGACCTCCAGAAATATAAAGAACTTAGAAATCTTGCCAAAAGTCACATAAATAAAGATAAGAAAAACTTATATAATAATCCATCTTCTACCTTTAAATCCAACCCTAAAAAGTTCTGCCACTCTGTAAATCAAATACTACACCCAGGTATGCAAGCCTCTCCTAACCGTCATCCTGACAAAACACGAGGAAACTGCCTCCATATTTAAAAACTACTTTACAGACTCAATATCCAAATGACTAAATCAAGACACAAACCATCCCACCAACAATAATAGACCTAACGGCTCAAACTCTTCCATCAATAGTAACCCTACCACTACCTTCTCCCTCAAACCTGTCTCCATTAACTATATTAAAACTATACTATCTAAATTAAAACCTTGCTCCACATCCACAGACAACATTCCATCCGCATTCTTTCAGGCTGCTGCTGATGTTCTTGCTTTCCCAGTTTCTATTCTAATAAACCGCTCTATTATGGAATCCACAGTCCCTTCCATCTGGAAGCAATTTTACACCCTCCCAATACACAAAGGAGGAAACTCCACAGATATAACTAATTTTAGACCCATAGCCATACTCTCACCACTCTCCAAAATTCTGGAAAAATGTATACACAATCAAGTCTTACACTACCTTCTTCAAGAAAATCTACTCACACCCACCCAGCATGGCTTTCGTCCCATGCACAGCACTACTACAGCTCTCCTGTCTTTCCTAAACTCTGTATCACTAGCTAGAGACAGTAACAAACTTAATTTCTCTCTTCATTGACCTCTCTAAAGCCTTTGATACAGTCTCTCATAAACTTCTTCTCCTTAAACTAGCAAACTTACACTTTTCTCCATCCACCATATCTTGGTTTATCAGCTATCTCTCTGACAGACTCCAGTCAGTCAAATGGCTCTCAGCCTTCTCCCCTCTTCTTCCCATTAAAATGGGTGTTCCACAAGGCTCCATCCATGAACCACTTCTTTTTAACATCTTTACCAACCTTCTCTACTCTTCCTGTCCTGGATCCTCACTGATACAATACGCAGATGATTCAACTCAGTGCAGAGGTAAGGACATATAAATGTTCATCAAAAAAGGAGGAAAGGTTAGCATCCTGTTAACTCTTCAGGAATGTCATTTCTTGAAACAATACTGGCCTTGCTTTAAAAGTTACATCCATCCATTCATACACCTGTGGCCAGTACAGGGTGAGTCAGTACGTTTAAGACCCTTGATTATTTCCTTCGGGAATAATGCAAACTGAGGTCTAACAAGGAACCAGCAAGAGTGTCAATGCTTAGGCAATGCATCACTGGATAAAACTGGTCAGCATGTAATGTTCCAGGTACAGGTGGTCAACAAATGATTCAAAAAATAAATATATAAGAAATATTTATTGCGGCCTGCAGTTGCTTAATAATACATCTGTCATTCTGTATCCCTGAAATCCATGTACTGTTTGCAAATGCACACAGCTGCTCTAATATCCTTGGTCTCAGAAAATCCAGTGACACTTTCATAGAAAGTAAGACTATGAATTATTACTCTAGTAGTCACATATCTACATTGATCCAAACTACATGTAAAACAAAGCTGTGCACGTCACTGGGTAATTCCTCCCTTCATATGCAAACATAGACCATAGTCAAAAGCACTGTGTATACAGTATAAAAATAAAAACAAGAAAACTACAGGGTTACAGTCTGCAGTTCACGTGTTTTAGTTTGATACAGTTTCTGCACACTACTGATATTCACTGACTTCTTTCATACACAAAGTCACACTTACAGAAGCTGTTAGCATGTTCCTGTTAATCCTTCACTGATGCATCTCATCCTTACCTTCACCAATTTGCTTATTCTCTTCCTCATCTTCTGAATATATTTCCAGCTCTTCCTCACTGTCCCATAATATGTCAGTCAGCCGAAGACCTTCAGTGTCTGGGTCAGAACTGATACATTGTTCAGGTCCTGTAAGGGAGACCAGTGAAAGAAGTAATTATTCTCAGGCAGTATTTAAAAGGTAAGCATTCTAGTACTAGTGTCAGGCATGAGTTATAGGAGATAGCTCTATAATTTATTTAATCAGACTCACTGTAGTAAAAACTTTGTTCACTGATGCAGAGCTGATTTTGTTTGACTCTCTGAAGAACTAAGATTCTGTTTCTGTAACTACAAATTCCAAGTCACTAGTGCCAGAAATGAAGTACAGCAAGAAAAACACAATGCATTGTACTGTACGTAAAATTATACTGATAAGCTTTAATGGTATGTTGTTTGGCCATCATAACTAAGGGCTTATAGTTGATTGTACCAAGCCTAAGAAAATGGAGATGGTCAGCACACACAGACACATACACACACACACACACACACACACACACACACACACACACACACACACACACACACACACACACACACACACACACACACAATCATTTAAACTTTCAGGATCTGCTAGAGTGAGTCCTGAAACACTGAGACTGAATAGCTGAAAAACGGACTTATATATACTAATATGCAATATAGATGGACATTTCCAGGAATATTAAAGTATGACAATCTTGAAGTTGGTATATATAAGTTCATAGGATGTGGGGGACTTGCCCCCCCATGCAAAAATTAAAGTTTAAAGCATTAGAAAATGCTGGAGCATTTCATATATATATATATATATATATATATATATATATATATATATATATATATATGTGCCCCCCACACCTAAATATACCAACTGGGAAAAAAATCGCTGTTCCGTGTCCTTGGGATTGTCAGCTTTCGCTCTTAAAGAGTCAATAAATCTGAGTTTGCTATTTTAAGCATTCACTGATTTAATATAAATATGTGTATGTGTAGACACACACATACATATATATATATATATATATATATATATATATATATATATATATATATATATACACACACACACACACACACACACATACACATGGATAGATATATATATAGCTAAATTGCATATAAGGAAAACCACAATACAGTGAAAGAAAACATCACATCTGAGTAATTGTTTTATTGTGTAATGAGCACACTTGTTAGAAAATAAGAAGTTATTTACCTACCATAACGTTCCATGTTAGTTGTCTTCTTCTCGCCTTCTTTCTTGCTGGATGGGTTCAGAGCCGATCCTCGGCTCCGACTCGGCCAATACTAAAGCTCGAGAGCTAATTCCACCGGCTCGAGGCTCCCCTATATCCCACAATGCTAGGCGGTAACTACTCAGATCTCGTTTGATAGCTATACCAAGCAATCCTAGTCTCCATAGAATGGAGTAGGGAAACCCACCTCAAAACAATCTGCGTAAAAGTATGGCAGACCTCAGTAAGGATAAAAGAGGTGGAAGAACGTGTGGGAATGACAACTTCCAGAAGAAGAACACAAACTGAATTCCTGTCGGTCTGTCCAGGCTTGGGGGAAGGAGGGTGGGACGCAAGAAAGAAGTCGAGAAGAAGACAACTAACATGGAACGTTATGGTAGGTACATAACTTCTTAATGTTAAGTTGTCAATCTCGCCTTCATTCTTGCTGGATGGGACCGCGTCCCTAGCACCTTATCCCGGTTGGCCTATCGGAACAGACTCTTGAGAACAGTGGAACCAAAACTGGCACGGCTTCTGGAAACCAAGTCCAATTTGTAATGTGAAATGAATGTATGAGGAGAAGCCCAGGTGGCTGCTGCACAAATGGAATCTATTGGCAGCCTATCCTGAAAAGCTATGGATGTAGCTAATGCCCTAGTTGAATGAGCTCTAGGTCTTGAGGGTAGTTTTTGATGTCTGATCTCATAGATGAAGGTAATTGTAGAGGTGAGCCATCTAGAGAGGGATACTTTAGAAACTGGAAGGCCCAATTTCCCTTCCGCATATGACAGAAACAATTGATTAGATTTCCTGAATTGTTTAGTCCTGTCTAAGTAATATCTAAGTTGGCGAGGAACATCCAAAAAATGTAGCTTTTGTTCCGACCTGTTTGAATAGTTAGGGTAAAAGACGGTAGATCAATAATTTGGTTTAGGTTTATTTGAGAGGAAACTTTAGGCAAAAAGGATGGATTAGTACGGAGGGATACCCTGTCTTTGTGAAACACTAACTAAGGAGGACGACTGCACAGAGCATGGAGTTCAGATACCCTTCTCGCTGAAGTTATAGCTACCAGAAAAAGTGTCTTCCAAGAAAGCAACTTCAGAGAACATGAAGCCGCCGGCTCGAAGGGGGGAAGAATTAAAGATGCCAGAACCAAGTTCAAATCCCATTGAGGCGGGGGATCTTTGATTGGAGGTTTGAGAAAAAATACACCCCTTAAAAAGGCTTTACAGAGTTTGTGAGCCATGATGCTAGATTCTGAAACACCAACATGAAAATTTGATATGGCAGCCAATTGAACTCTAATGGTTGATGCAGAAGATCCTAAATGAAAGAGTTCTGCTAGAAAGTCCAGAATAGACTGGATAGGTGCAGTAAAGGGATCTGTTTTTTGATGTTGCCCAAAAAGAAAAGCGTTTCCATTTGCTACTATAAATCTTCCGGGTAGAAGATTTATGAGAGGCTATCAAGATATCTCGGACCGAGCGAGATATTGAGGGAAGCCTGGCTAAGGTTGGAATCGGAGAAACCACGCTGTGAGGTTTAGAGAAGGCAGAGATTGGTGCAGCTGACCCGATTGGTGGGTTATCAGATCTGGTACTGGGTCCAGATGCCAAGGCTGCTCCAAAAGGTAACGATGAAGAAAGGGAAACCATATCTGTCGAGGCCAGTAAGGGGCAATGAGGATCATTGTCACTCTCAAGCGATGGCTTTCTGAATTAGTTGAGATATCAGTGGAAAGGGGAAAGGCATATAGAAGTCCCGGGGCCAATCGTGGACTAGAGCCGCCTCTGGTGGGATGGCCTGGTAACGGGAAGAGAGTGAAGAAGTCGTGACACTTGCTGTTTTGGGGAGTAGCAAAAGATCGCAGCAACGCTGGCCCCATCTTAGGAATACTTCTTCTAGAACTGATTTCTTTAGAGACCACTCGTGGGGCATGAGAATTGCTCTGCTCAATTTGTCTGCAATAACGTTGGATTTCCGGAATGCGTTGCTATCAGAAAACGCTGAGAAGAGATCGCCCATTGCCAAAGTCTGAGTGCCTCTCGACGTAAAGGGTATGATCTGGTTCCGCCTTGTTTGTTGATGTACCACACTACGGACATGTTGTCCGTTTGAATTGCAATAGTCCCAGTGGGAAGAGAGTCGTGAAGGGCTTGCAACGCTAAAAGCACTGCTCTCATCTCTAAGACGTTTATGTGCAAGTGGCACTCGACAGGTTGCCACGTGCCCTGGACTGTCCTGCCCTGATAATGCCTCCCCCCACCCAATCAGGGAGACGTCTGTTGTCAACGTGGCGACTGGGGGGGGAAGAGTGAAGGGTCTTCCTCGGAGAAGTTGAGGTGATGTGATCCACCAAGACAGCTGATTCTTGCATGATTGAGTTATCAATATGGTATGGGACATCGGGAGCTGTTGAAAGGACCAGTGAGTAAACAGCATCCATTGGAGGATCCTCATGTGAAAGCGAGTTAAGGGGAGAAGGGGAATAGCTTCTGCCATGAGTCCTAGTACCTTCAAAACTAGTCTGGCTTTGACTTTGTTGCATTGTAAGAGAAGGGAAACTTGGTTCCGAATGTCTGACACTCTCTGCTCTGTAAGTCTGGCTGAAAGATTGAGTGTGTCTAAGGTGGCGCCTATAAAGATAATAGATTGACAAGGCGACAAGGAAGATTTTTCGAAATGCCTAGAGCTTGGCAAGATTGGATGATGAAGTCCCTGGATAGAAGAAGCTGATGTCTGGTGGTGGCGGTAAGGAGCCAGTCGTCCAAATATGGAAACACCTGGAATCCTTGACGTCTCAAGTGAGCCGCGACCACTGCCATGCATTTGGTGAACACACGGGGGGCTGTAGTGAGACCAAAGGGCAGGGCCCTGAACTGGTAGTGACTGGCTCCCAGCCTGAAGCGGAGATAGCTCCTGGAGCGTCTGTTCATTTTGATGTGGTAGTACGCGTCCTGAAGATTTATCGAGCACATCCAATTGTCCTGACCCAAGAAGGGTAGAATGGACTGTAGCGTGACCATCCGGAATTTTGTTTTCCTGACATACTTGTCTAAGTAGCTGAGATCCAGTATGGGTCTCCAGTCCCCTGTTTTCTTTGGTACCAAAAAGAATTTGGAGTAGATTCCAGATCCTTGCTGGTCTGCCGGGACTGATTGGATAGCTCT